>NC_088929.1:28090000-28392500 GCF_038396675.1 Hydra vulgaris
TAGTCCGTATTATTGTAAAATATTCTGTAATTTTTAAAATTAAAGATAACTAATCCGTTCCTTTTTAATACTTATTTTACTTTTCTCAAAACGTATTTTGTTAAACCTTATATCTTATAGTCAAGGAAAAGTTTAGTTTACCGTTATATATACCGTTATTTTAATTAGTATTCGCATAAACATTTAAGTTCATATATTTAATTTTGGCCAGCTGAATCCCTTTCATTTTCAGAAAAATGGGAGAATTCTGTATTTTTGATCTTGTTAACTTTTGATATTTAAAGTTGCCTAAATTTTTATTCTGGCACTCCGCATATTATATAAGAAAGTAATAGAACCAATTATTAATTATTAGTTGCACCCTATTTCAAGGTCACATGGCTCGGCGACTGGACCAATAAAACATTTCCAATTTTTGATTACAATAACCTTTTTCATTACAATAACAATAAATTGTTATTGTATTATAAAGATGAATTATAATATAATATTTATTGTTATTGTAATGTGTCATTACAATCCCTTTTTTTTAGATATTGTTACTGTATTATGAAGATGAATTACAATACAATATTTATTGCCATTGTATTACACTATTAAAATAATTGTAAAACATAAGTTTTGTTATTGTTTCTAAAAAAACTAATACAATAACAATAGCTATTGTATTAGTTTTTGTTTTCATTATTTTCATTATCATTACAACAGTCCGAACCCTAAGTTCAAGTTTCATTTCAGCTCGTTTATGAGCTGTGGAATATGAAGCTTTAATAAAGATGTTGTTTAATAACTATACCTGCTAATAATTATAACTATATATTATTTATATTCATTGGATATAAAATTTCTGATGTTTTATTAAAAACAGTTTAGATAAATTTTTGTTCTACATATATAATCTTTTAACTTTTGATAACGAGTTCAGAGGCAGTTCTACAAATTAAATATGGGAAGGGAGGGGGGGGGGAAGAGCGGTGTACCCTTGAAAAGTACCAATTGGTTCCTAAAAAAAGAAAAGTCACGAAGAAAGACGGGTGTTGTTCTACCCCTCCCTTCCAAAAATTGCCTCTAAATGAGTTTAGTAGAATATTTATTTAAAAAATACTTGCAACACTTCGAATAACACTTCTTGCAACTTTATCTATTGAAAGTTCAATAGAATCAAAACTCTTGTATTCAATTTTTAAGGTTAATCAGTTTTAAAAATTAAAATTAGAATAAGATTGTATTGTTATCAATTTTGATTGTGTTTTTTAAGTTTTCCATTTAAGCTTAATACTTTAAATAAAAACAGTTATATGATTTTTTCAAACGTCATCTAAAACAAAGAAGAGCAATCGGTACATTCACAGACTGAACCTGTCAGATTTGAAATGAAAAGAAAACTTTGAGTATTCCTTGGCCCTGTAATTTTATGTCCTAAAACTTTAATGATCTATATCATTAAAGTTTTAGGAAATAAAACTTACAGTATTTTGACCTTTCAAACCTATGGTATAATATAATGCTTGCCCATATAGAGAAGCAAGTACATCAAGCAAACTACTGTAAGGCTACATTATTAACTAGAACTTTAGGAACAAGTTTTCTTTTATTACGCTCAGACTTCCATGCTACTGTTTACTCGTGACTCAATTCGAATTGTCCTAATATTAAAAATTAATATAATATTGAGCTGCAAAAGTTAAAGTGAATGATCCAATTCTATTTGCGTGACTTTAAGAACAAAAAATTGAACGGTAAAAGTGTTAAAATTACCAGCATTAACAATTTCAATGGTTAGGCTGTTTTGTTTACTAACAACTTTATTAGCTAGACCGTTCCATTTGTTAATGACTTCATTGGTTATACTGTTCCATTTTTTATTAAGCCTATTTGTTAAAAAAGCAAAAAACAATCTTACTGAGAAATAAAAGTTTTTTTTTCTGAACTGCAAACTGTTTCATAATTCAGTAAATTATTTTTTAGTAAATACTTTCAATTTACTTATCACCTCTTATAGTATAACATCTCCTTTCTTTTTTCTAATGATAACCACATGTTTTCAATTTATCTTTATAACGTAAACGTTTTGATCATTTAATCCTTGTACATTTAAGCTTTGTATGTAATTACAGACTTATTAAGATTGTAAATAAAAATTACGATGTATATATAGCTAAAGATGCTAGTACCAAGTATCTAGAAAAATGTTGATAAAAATAATTTAAAAAAATTCCAGTATGTATTGAAAGAACTTGCATTTATTGATCTTTATAAAATAAGTTTTACAAATGTAAAAATATCTTGTAAATTAAAGTCATTTTAAAATGTTTAAAAGCAGTTTTTTATTCCTTTTTAACTGCTTTAATCACGTCAACCGACAAGAAAAATTTGTTTTAAAATAAACTTAGTTTGATTTTTTCGCGAAGTTTGGAAAGTTATACCCCGTTCATACTGACGATAAAACATATTTTATTTTTAAAGTTGTTATTGTGAAAAGTTGTAAAAACAACAAATACTGCAACGTTTTGCTTTTATTTTAAAAAGCTTGTGTTAACATAAAAAAACTTTGCTAAGTTATTTTATTTCTGTTTTAAACAGTTTATCACATTAAAAACATAAATTGTATTTAAAATAAAATGTGTTTTAACGACATTATGAACGGGGTATTAGTTCCTAGATTTAAATCCAGTATAAAAATTACTTTCAAAATTTTGTAGTAAGCCAGATCCTATTAATTATTGGCCAATATGAGTCTTACCTATAGGAGTAACAGTATTTAAGAAGGTTTTGGCTCATCGATTGCAAAGATAAAAATGCGAACATCAGAATTTTCTAGATTAACAGTACGGTAGTTTTTGCTAAAACTCCGGATGTGAAGCATCAATGTCGACTGCCATCAATTCATGGCATGATTCCATTGATCAGGGGATGTATGTAGGTGCACTATTAATAGACCATTCCAAAGCCTTCGATAGAGTTCTTCATCAGAAACTTCTACACAAATTATATAGGATAGGGTGCATTACTAGATCAGGACTCTGGTTAAAAAGCTACCGGGAAAACAGACAGTAAAAAGTCATAACAAGAACTAAAAAAAGATCTTGGAAACCAATCAGTAAAAGTGTACTACAAAGCGGAGGTCATAGGCCAGACTTATTAAATACCTACACTCGGAACCAATCTAATGAAATTACATCTGAGACAATACAATTTCCAGATTATATAATTATTTCTAAAGCAAACAAGGGTTAGTTGCGGACAAACTAACAGCTGCTTTTAACAAAGCTAAAAACTTCTGTAAGGAACTCAAGGTAACAAAACACAACTAATTATTTTAAATCTGCTAGAAAAATGCCAGAAGAATTTAAACTAAACTTAGATCAGTTATTAAACCATAAAAATCGTTCAAGTTATTAGAAGTAATATTAGATCAACATCTTATATTAAGCTAGCAAATTGACTCAGTCTTGAAAAAGTGTAACTCGAGTTTAGGAAGAATACCACGTGAGGCCCCTAATCCACCATCTGACTTCCTTAAACATATATACAGTGAGCTTGTGCAAACTCACATGGAACATGCTAGTAATGTTTATTTATTGATATCCAAAATACGGCTAAAGAATTTTGATAAAGTTCAACAAAAAAAAATCAGCACATGCGCCAAAAAACTCCAATGCAGTCACCCTGCAATGCTGGGTAAGTTTGACAATATCATTTAAGTCGTAAAGCAAACCAGAACTAACCATAGATTTAGTATACTATATATACAAAAGATTCTGTATACTGCAGCCGTTTTTCAAAACGCCTCAAGGTAAAAAAAATCAAATTTGACTTTTTTACAAAATAAGCTAACTTATAAGTCAACAAACGTTATTGAATAAATATTTTTGAAGAACTATAAAAAATACATAAAAATTGATAGTTTCAAAAAACGTTTTACAAAAAGTTTCTCCCAATATATATTTTTTTATTATTTCGTTTTTTTGGTAATACATTATAAGGTGTTTTGAAAAACGGCTGTAGTATAGCCGAAGCGAAACTATATAATGAAAACATACTAAATGAAAGAAAATTAAAAAATTAAAAACTGTAAAATATGAAATAAAATGAAAACAAAAAAGTCAGTAGTGAAAGTCAATAGTTCATACCAGTATTAGAACTCGACCAACAGTAGAAGGCGGGAAACCAAAGCACAACTAACGAAAGAGCAATATGCGACCGGAAAATCAATAAACACAGAATTATAGAAAGCAGTTATGCTAGTAGAGCTAAATATTAAAATATTTTTATGACATAAGTGTCCAGTTTGTACAAACGAGTAAAAATAATAAATAAACCTAAAGTACTGATGGTTTACCAGCTAATGGCTTAGAGTGGAAAAAAAAACACAACAATTTGTATTTGTACACAACAATACATGATGACATTTATGCAATGTTTGGTACAACTTATTTTTATTGCGTACATTTATTTTTTATGATTGTAGATAATTATTGGCTTAATAAGGCGATAGATTTTTTTTGACATTTTTGCATTTATCATCGTCAATATACAATAGGCATGTCTGTTGTATGAATTAAGCTGTAAAAAATAAATCATCGTCCATATGATGATTCATATATATGATGTCAGCATCAGCAAAAACAAATATGTCAATATTTTAATTACATAAATATCAAAAAATGTTTGTTTATAATTAATGTTATAATCTTCTAAGTAAATTATTCCAATGAATTCGTCAAACTTTTAGTATTAGGTTAAGAATATATGTAAATAGTATGTAACGAAATATAAATAATAGTTTTGAAAACTATTGAAACATATAAATGAAGTATATATATGTATGTATATGTATTTATATATATATATATATATATATATATATATATATATATACACATATATATATATATATGTATATATATAAATATATATATATATATGTATATATATATATATATATATATATATATATATATATATATATATATATATATATATATATGTTTATATATATATGTATATATATATATATATATATATGTATATATATATATATATATATATATGTATATATATATATATATATATATATATATATATATATATATATATATATATATATATATATATATATATATATATATATATATATATATATATATTAAGCACGTAAACAAAAGACAAAAACATTTTGCCAATATACAGGTAATGTATATTGTTTTTATTAACAATATACATTACATGTATATTGTTAATAAAAACTATAGGCAAAATTTTTTGTCTTTTGTTTACGTGCTAAAAATAAACTCAGACATTTTTATAATGGTTTTGTTTGACTAAGTAAACCTCATTAATCTGGACTTCTCAATCTCTTTGTACTTTAAAACTTTTTAATTTCTAAAACAAAGTTTTAAATTCTAAGGTTAATAGCGCAAATTCATTTTTCTTAAATGATTTTTTTTATCTGAGATTATAGTATTTTTTAATGATTTTTTACCTGGTGCTGTAGTTCATTTTAGTTTGCTAAGTTTTTATGGCAGCATCTTTCCTTTATATTTTAGCATTATTCCAAATGGTAATAAAGATACACAGATAATTACTAATTCCAGTAAGTAGTTTAAATATGTAAGTACAATAACAAATAAAAGTTTAAAAAAAAGAAAGGATGGTTTTAATAGTTAGACTAAAATGTTTTTTATATTAAGTTTTTTAATTTTGCATTATTATACTTAAGTATTCTAATTTAACATAGTTATATCAAGTTAAAAAGTGATGATAAATAAAAAATATATATAAGTTTCTGTTTTTGAATCATATTTATTTTAGTGAAACAAATAAAAACTTATAAAGAAATTCTTCTGTTTATATAAAAGTTTATATTATATTTATTTTTAAGTTTATAATATATACTTTTTAAATTTATATTATATATTTAAATTAAGGTTTATATGTAGTAGCATAAATAAACTTTAATATAACTTGTTTTAAGCTAAATATAAAACCATTATTTTTTGAATTGCAAATGAAATTGTGTTTTTGGTTTTAAGATTTTATTAGTTCAGCTTGTTTTGTAAATTATCATGTTTATTAGCTAATTTTAATAAATTGCAGTATTTATAAGGAGCACATGATGATTTCTTAAATTTTTTATTTGTTTAAAAATACTGTGTTGCTTAAAAATAAAGTAATATAATAAGTGTAAAGTAATTTTAAATACTGAAACTCAATTTTCAAATTTGCTAAAAGTTTCAGAAGGCTAATATTAAAAGTGTCATTTAAACATATTTAATCGTATATGTCATCAATATTGTCAATTTTTTTACTTATTAATTTTTATCATTAATTAATCAAATAACTTTTGTCAAGTTTTCCGATACAACATGCACTTTTGTTCAATAGACTAGTCAGGATGTAAACAGTTTTAAAATTATTCTTATATAAAATTTTAACATATAGATTAACATTAGTGTTTCACTGAAGTAGTTATTTACTTATCAATTTAACATCAAAGACCTTTCAGACCAAACTTTACTCATGACAACTTTTTTTTCATTCATAAAATAAATCTCTCCAAAATGATTCAAATTGTTTCTAGAAGTGTAAAACAAGTTCATTTCAAGGATGTAATTAAAGAAAAGTTAGCCCGAATAGACTTTTGGGGGTTCACATACATGTCATTTTAGGGTATTTCACTTTGAGTGCCATATTTTTTCCAGAATAACTTAGACATCAATGAACATATTAACAACAAAGAGTTAGTTTTTGCTATAAATCATGTTGTATATAAATCATTATGTTGGTAGGTAAAACTTTCATACAAAATAACAATGCCTATATTTAGTTCTAGGGACATGATCTACAAAAAACCAAAAAAAGGTTTACTAAAATGTAGGCTATATAACTTGTAATAATTCTTTTGTAATCTACACCCTTGATTTACCTAGAAGTCTTTTTTTTAGAAGTTTTAAAATATTTTAAAGTCATTATTTCTATTATATAAAACCTCCAAAAGCAATTTTTAACTACTGAATCCAATCAATGCTTAGGTTGTCTTACAAGAAGTCTTCTAAAATTCAAAATAGTTATTGTTTTAAAAGAAAACTTTTGAAAGTTTTAATAAAGTCTGAGATGGTTGATTTGGTTTTATCATAGAATAAGTGTCATATTATTATGTTTTTTTTTGTTATAATTATTCAATTACTTGAATTTTTACCTTTTGTAGTTAAAGAGATTTGTCATTCATAATAAACATCCTTTAAAAGAAGGTTTAAAAAAAAAAGTTTTATGTACATTATTCAAAGCAAAATTAATGACGATGATGATGATGATAACAATGGCGATGATGATGATGATGATGATGATGATGATAACAATGGCGATGATGATGATGATGATGATGATGATGATGATGATGATGATGATGATGATGATGATGATGATGATGATGATGATGATGATGATGATGATGATGATGATGATGATGATGATGATGATGATGATGATGATGATGATGATGATGATGATGATGATGATGATGATGATGATGATGATGATGATGGTGATGATGATGATGATGATGGTGGTGGTGGTGGTGTATTAGAGAGAATGAAATATACAATTTAATGGGTAAACAGCACTTAATTAAAATTGATATGAATATATAAAAAAATAATTGATAACAATTAAAAAAACAACTTACAGTAACAATTAAAAACAACTAGTTAATAAAAATATTTTTTTATTATTCTTGTGATAATGTTGAATTGTTAAGAAGTTTTAGAGGTAAAAGATTACTACATCTGTCCAACAACATCTGTAGAGTAGTCCAAGATCATCTGTACACTTTTGTCCAAGATAATTTGTATTTTTTTTACTCCAACAACATCTCTCCAATATCATCTGGAAATTCAATGTACTCTAACAGCATCTTTAAGAAGATGCAACTACATCTAGTAATTTTTCTCCATGTACAATAACATCTGGAAGAATTTCCTCCAGATGTAATTACATCTGAAAAAAATCTTATATGGAACTCCATCTGGTTAAAATAATGGATTCATATTTATCATTTTTTCCAGATGCAACTACATCTGAAATAAACCATATATGAAACTACATTTGGTTAAAATAATACATTATTATTTAATAATTTCACAAAATCCTGTAGTTATTTAATATAATTAAAAAGATGTAACTACATCTGTAGAATTCACAGATGTAGTTGTACAGATGTAGTTATTCTTAACATAATAGAAAAGATGTAATTACATCTGTAAAATTTCCAGATATAGTTGCACAGATGTTGTTATACTTGGATAATTGAAAAGATGTAACTACATCTGTAGTAATCATATACTTTTTACACAGATGTTGTTAGACATCAATCAAATTTCAAATGTTGTTGGACAGATGTTACTATATTTCAGTTTATTTACAGATGTTGTTGGACAGATGTTACTATAATTCAGTGTATTTACAGATATTGTTGGACAGATGTAGTTATACATCATTAGATTTACAGATGTTATTGGACAGATGTTATTAGACATAGAAAAAGCCTGACCCATTTTTTGGTTCAGTTGTTACTTGTACGGTACTTTTTGTTGCAATTTGTTTATCTGCTGTTCATCATCAAAGTTAAGTTTATATTGTTTCCTAGTTTGCTTTGCTGCTTCTTTGCTGTCCGTTTTTTAAGTATTTCAATTTTATTGAAACTGATTTACTTTGAATATTAGCATATTTGTTGCGATTTTTTTTTATCAACTTCTTATTGAATTTCCTTTGTGTCAATTGAAAAAATTTTCTTTTTAAATAGCAAGGTTTACGAAAATATTGAAGGCTGCAGGTGAGTTGACTTGCAGTTGTTACTATGCAGTTGTTGCTATGTATACTGATGCTAGATATTGTTGTAGATTCAGAAGGCAGCAGCTGAGAGGTTGAAGTTACTGATGGTGGTAGTGATAGTGATGGTTGAAATGACAAAGACTCAGGTTGAGATTATGGTATTTCAAATCTATAAATGATTTGTAACTTTGACTGAATGATTTTATTGGTGTCAATTGAAAACAAACCGTTGTTTTATAAACTTATCCAGAGTTTAAAAGATTTGCTTGCAGTCGACTAGAGTATTCTTTCGATAAATTACTGAGCTTTGTGTCTGCATAAAACTATTGAAGTAGTTTTCACCAAACTTATTTGACATGACAATAAATACCATTCTATAGTTCAGAATGTGTGGAGAGTGAGCTAGTAAACAAATTAACAAAATTTTATTTTCAATGCAAATAAGTATAACCACGGTAACATATGTCAATCTATGACTAAAATATGAATACCTATAAGTAATAACTGCAATTAGATTTATTTAATTAAATAATTGGTTAAACCAAATACTATATTAATAACCTGGAACTTTTTAATGGCAGGAACATATGCCAGTGAATACCTGTGCTATTTCCAAAAATACTTTTTAAGTTTATTTTAATAAAAAAATATTTTCATTTTTATGAGAAAAAAAAATCTTTTTAATAAAAAAAAGTTTTTTTTTTTTTAAATTTTATATCAGAAATAGATTTTTCTACAAGATAATTGAAAATTATTTGTAAAAAGTTTATTCAATAATTAGTAAAGAGCAAAAGAAAAAACATTACCCCCTGTTTTACTCTAAAGTAAATTCTATTCTGTTTTACTCTATTGAAATGTACTATTAAATATTTGATTTGATTTTTAATTAGTTTATCATTTTGAAATCAATTTAAAAAATGTTTAACTTGATTTGAAAATGTGAATTTTGTTTTAGTAAAAGCTTACAAATAAAGTAAAAGCTTACAAAAAAAGATTTAATTTAGTTTTAGTAATTAACATACAAAAAGGTTTTACAGCAAACATCTAAATCAAAACTTTTGTTTTCTAAAAAAGATATAAATATATAGTCTTAAAGATTCTTATAATGCCAACATAAGAATTTAAAAAAATAAAATCATAGACTGAAGTTATTAATTCAAATTTTAACTTATAGTTATTTCAAAACATTTAAATAGTTACAGTTATTTCAAAACAGATGACTTTTCCTGTTGTAATTTTTATTTAATTCTATTATAAAATATGGTTGTATAATATTGGTAATAAAAAATGGTTGCTTTGTTTTTTGCTAAATAATGGTAAATAAAAAATGGTTACTTGGTTTTATCACTTCAGATTATCATTTTGTATTATTGTTTTATATTCTTCATTACCAATTTTATTTTAAACTATGGTTGTCTTAAATAACTTTTGTTTTTGTAAATTTTATAAATATTGTTTAAAAATACATTTGGTAAAGACTTTGTGTAGGTCATTTATATTAATCAATATAAAATATTATTGTGGTTATTAAATATATCATAAAAATATATTATTAAAGAGTTATAAAATATTATAATATATATATATATATATATATATATATATATATATATATATATATATATATATATATATATATATATATATATATAAATTATGTTAGTGTATTCTACAGAGTGCTCAATGTTCCAAAAGAACAGAGCAATAATAAATTAGTAAAAACACTTATCTAATTTTTGATTACTTCAACACTGTGTTTCACCATATATATATATATATATATATATATATATATATATATATATATATATATATATATATATATATATATATATATATATATATATATATATATATATATATATTATATATTTATTATATATATATATATTATATATTTATTATATATATTATATATATATATTATATATTTATTATATATACATATATTTATATATATATATATATATCAGGGGCTATTCTAGACTGTTTTTGAGTCAACTGTATTAGGACGCCGCCCAAATTAAAATTTGAGAACTTTTTTTTTTTTTTAACAACGAATATCATTTTTTTTTTGCAAAAAAATGGTTACTTAAGGCAAATTTTGTTCCGGAAAGCCGCCAGTACGGGGGTACTGCTGCCCAAATAATTCTCCTAAAATAACCCCTGTATATATATATATATTTTTTTTTTTTTTGTTAATTCACCTGAAGGCCACTAAAGATGAGGAGGCTACTTAACTGTGTAATATATATATATATATATATATATATATATATATATATATATATATATATATATATATATATATATATATATATTAGTATGATTTAAACTTGTATTTCTGATTTGGTTATTAACTTTTATTTTGATTAGCATTGGACAAACCTGAAAACTCAACCAACACTATGTCAGTATCCCTTGATTTAGGACAATCTATTTCAGTTCATATTGTACCATCACCAATTATGACACAGAGGTAGAAAGACTACATTTTTAAAATTCTATTTATTTCATATTAGGTTTGAATTTTAGTAGCTTGTACAATTTTATGATAAAAAATAATATTTCATGTTAGGTTGCATAATTTATTTTACTAAGTTGTTATATTTATTTCATAAGTTGTACTGTTTTATAATGAAGTTTCATCAACTGTAAATTCTTAATTGGATTATAAAATATATAAAATATCTTTTTTAGAAAAGTGAGTCAATCTCAAAAATCCTTTGATCCCAATGAATCACTTCCTGATCTTACTGAAATCAAAAAAGCAAATAACAGTTTAGATCGTCTTAAACGCGATTATCATCTTTCCAATGTAGAAATAACAGCGTTGCGTGAAATTCTTAAGAAAGCAGATTTATATGATAGTTTAGTGCGTGAACGAATGCATGAAGTTCTGAAAGTTGAAAATAGCAACACAGAGTGTATTAATGATATTGCTGAAAGAGTTATTATTGAGAAAGAGATTGTGTCTTTAAAAGAAAAACTTTTTGCTTCTCGCAAAGAACTAGATTCTTATATATCTTTTACGAAAAAAATGGAGAGAGAAAAAAGACAATCAATGTCAGAGAAAGAAGAACTTGAAACAAAAATTCAGTGGCATGAGCGTAGGCTATTACGTTTTGAAGGAGAGAATAAAGCATTAAAAACAGAACGAGCAGAGTTACTTAATCAAATTTACGAATTACGTGGAAAATCTCTTAAGATTAAAGACTTAGGACGAGCTAAATTATTAGAAAACAATTTATTATCACAAACTGAGTCAGGGAACTCAAAGTCAAGCTTAATTTATGATGCTGAAAGTTTAGCTCAGGAGCGCATAAAGTTTAGTCTAGAACGTCAACGCTTGGATGAAGAAAACCAAAAAATGCTCACTAAGTGTACAACTCTTTCTGCTCAATTGCAACATCTTGAACGTGTAGTAGAGGATTTAAAGGAAGAAAAAGATGTGCTCAAAATAAAAAACGAAAAACTTAGTAAACAAATATTAGAAGAACAAAAGTCTTTTCAAGAACTATTTGAATTTGACTACCATTCTGCTAGAGGTAAATTAGAAAATACAGTTATGTCAGATTTAATTGATGCAATGAAAAGTGAAAAAGCGCATGAAGAAACTCGAGCTGAATTACTTCAACTTGAAAAAAAGTTTGAAAAGTTACAGAATGATCATCGTGCAACTTTAGAAGTTAATATTCTCAAAGAGCATGAAAATTTAGAGTTGACCAGTAAACTAAAATCAATTACAAAAATCAAAGAAGACTATGATAAAAGTTATAATGAGCTTGAAAAAAAGTACCGGGAAGCATTAGAAAGAATTGAAAAAGATACTCTTTTAGTAGAAGATTTAAAAGCTGAACATTTATATTTGCAGAAAGAGCATGAAGATGTCTCATTAAAACTTGCAGATCTTCAGCATGAGGCTGTTAATATGGAAGCTAACCAAGATGCGTTCAAAAAATTTCTTGACAAGCTTTCTATGGAGTTACAAGAAAAACTAGGAGAAGATCATGTATCAAAAGATACAGAATCAGAAGATCTTCAAGAACAAGCGCAAATTATTGGAAGACAGATTGTTGCTCATTTAAATCCAACTCGTAAGCTGCAAGATGATTATGAGGCAATTAAGCAAGATCGTGAAGATTTAGAAGAGGAAGTTAGATATTTGAAGTTTGCTCTTAACTCAAGGTTGGAAATAAAATCTATGCAGCAGCCTGCCATGCAAAAATGTGATTGCAGCAAACAGAAAGAAATCTTGAAAAGTGAACGAGATGAAGCTCAAAACAAATTGACTGCTTTAGAAAATGAAGTTAACAGGCTTCATCAAGATAAACAACAACTACTAATGAGTTTTCTTAATTTACAAGCCTCCCAACGGTCAAGAGAAGTGAGTAAGTCTGAAGTCAATTCTTCTACAGACGATAACGTAACAGATGATGAAGATGAAACAGAAACTGAATATGACAGTAAATTTTTTTATAATAAAATTTTTACTTATTATTTATGAATTTTGCAAAAACATTTTCTTTAAAGTTGTGCAAGAGAATTTATTTAATATACTGAATATTGCATAGTTTTAAGAGTTGCTGATAAACCATAAATTAATATTCATTAATTAATATTCATCAACTTTATCATTATTAAAGTCTTAAACTTTTTGAAAAACAATTTTAATGTTATAACTATAATCAGAAAGGTGTATATATAGAAATAATTTTTTTCTTTAAACAATTAAATTTAAGAATTCATAATAAATTAACCTACGAATAAAAACTAAAATCTTTAAAGTCTATGTTGGCTCGATAGCTCAGTTGAGCATCAAACGGAATGTTAAAACCTGTTGTGCAAAACGAGTTTAAATACAGCCAATGAGTGATACTTTCAGTATGCAAAAATATTGGTCAATAATGAATGCTACTTTGGGTTAGTCAATTCAATAAGCATATTACATCAAATAAGACATAGCAAAATAAAGTTAATCAGTTATTTTATTGAAACAAAATTGAAATCATATAGAATAAATAAAACTTAATAAAAAATTGAAACAAAATAATTTACAATAACAGTCTTTGGTAAATTTTTGTTTTGATTAAATAAGTTTTTTCTTTGTACAGAGAAAGGAAATTAACTTTGCTAATAATTTTTACTTAGTACAGAAAAAGGAAATTAACTTTGCTAATAGTTTTTTCAGAAAAATTATTCATGTAATAGTCAACATCTCTGACTCTGAACTAAATTATTAAATAGTTTACAAAGAATTAAGTAAATATTTGTAGTAGTGAGGAAAGTAAGTGAAGGAATTTTGTTGCAATTACTTGGTTAATATTAAGTTATTTTCTAATTTAACAGATAACAGGTGAAGAGCTTAAACATATGACCATAACTTGGATTAAATTTACTTAACAATTTTATTAAAAGCTTATTTATTATTAATATATATTATATACTATATTATATTATAATACAATAATACATGTGTTGCATTAAAATGTTGTAATTAATATAAAATTAATGCAAGTTAAATTATTATTGAAAGTTAAACACATATCTTAATCAAAATTTAGAATCATTCAGTTCATGTTACGTGTTTATTATGATCATATTGTTGCATATGCAATGACACAAATGACAGTTACAATAACATATAACTTATTGTATTATCAAGTTATGTGTAACATTGTTACACATAAATTTTATCAAGTTATGTATAACATTGTTACACATAACATAAGTTATGTGTAACAATGTTACACATAACTTAATATTATATTAGAATAAGATGAACCAGCTGAAAAAAGTCATTTTTAGGTTAAAAAAAAAAAAGTTTTAAGATTATTTGTACCCAAATATGCAGATTATTTATATATTATATTTTGTATTATATGTTTCATCTTTTATACAATTACAATCAATTTTATATAGTTGGTAGCTGAGATTTTATTTTATTTTTCTCAAATTGATATATTGCTTAAGTTCTTGTTTTCATGATTCAGGCGAGGAATATGAGAAATCACAACCTGATTCTTTAAATGATAGTTCAAGAAAAAGCTCATTTAGTGACATAGCATGGAAACAAAATCAAGTTTCAAATTGCAAGGAAAACTTTACTTTTGACAACTCTGAAGATACTGCCATTTGTTTTCAAGAAATGTCGAAAAAAAATGAAAGATTAGAATTAGAAAGAGCTGCCATGTTGGACTCATTATGCAAGCAAGTTGAGAGAAATAACACCCTTGTTGCTGAGTTAGATGACTTAAAAAACAAAAATCAAACAAAACAAAAATCACGTCCTTCAAGTTTAATTTCACATAGTGACAGTTTAAATAGTTTGGTTTCTGATAAATGTTCACAATGTGCATCATCAGGTTTATTTCATTATTTAATTTTTGTTTCTTTTTGTACATTTTATGTTTAATAAATTTTTGTAATATATTTTTTGTCTATTATATTAGTAAAAGATTTCAAAATATATTCTTGGCTAACACCCTGTACTCAGGGTGTTAGCCAGGAATATATTTTTACTGCATTTTTGTGATATTTATATTGTTATTGTTCTACGAAATATTGTGAATTTTTATTGAAATTGTTCTATTTCTTCAATAAAAAATCATTGAATTTTGGGAATTTTAAATCAATTGAGAATTCTGCGGTATATGCGGTGTCGTCGGGCTGGCTAACACCCTGGAATATATTTAGCATATATTCTTACTGTATTCAACTCCACAAGACTGAGGGGGCCGCTACAATTGAGGAAACTAGTGTTGTTTTTTTTTTATGTAGTTATAACCTTTTCTTAATCCTTTATCTCCAAATAGTATAACAAATAAAGCCTCTGCGTGGATAAACAAGTTGAGTTTGGTACTACCAGGGGCATAGTGGGGATTGAGCTTCTGGCTTATGAAGTGAGCACTCACCACTACCGCATTAAACTTTTTACTTTTTTTTTTAATTTGTATTTACTTTTAAATTTTTTCATTTATATTTTTCTTTAATATATAGGCCTCATTTGAAACCTATATATTAAAGCCTAATTTTTTGTCAAGATTTTATGATCAGTGTTTTATCTGACAACTTAATTTAATGCAACTCAATTGAAAATAGTATTAGTATTTTTAATAGGTACAGAGATACGACATTATCTCTCAATCTTGGAGCAACTTACTGAAGATAAACTTCGACTAGAGAAATTAAATTCAGATCTTGAGTATGAGTGTGGTATGTCTAAAGCAGAAGTTGAAAAACTTAACAATAAATTATGCAGTTTAGATACAAACTCAATTCAAGTTGATTCCGAAGTAGAACTTAGAAAACTGAAGAAAGATAAAGAACTATTAGTCCAAAAAATTCAAGCACTTGAGCAAGAAAACTTTATACTTGAAGACAATTTTAAAAAACTTCGTGATGATAAAGCAGACATTTTAGATAAATTGCATCAATGTGAAGAAGATAGGTTTGGATTTATTCGAACATTATCATTAATAACTGAACAGAGAGAGACTTTAGAAAAGGAACTTCTTGAAGCAAAGGAGGAAAATAAATTAATTAAAAGGAAGTTACTGAAAGGTAATATATTAAACTTTACAAAAACAATTCAGTTTTTGTGCAGATGTATGTGTTGGAATTACGCACACACAAACACACACACACATACACACACACGCGCGCGCACGCACACACAGTGCGGGAGTTTCAGTACATCATTGACTATAAAGACCTTAACACTCAATATTTATAGCAAAAAACTGTATATACAGTGTTTTTCGCTATAAAAGTATATGCAGTTATTATAAAAAAACGTTTTTGTTCAAGAAACAACATACGTGAGCATAAAAGAATAAAAAAAGTTTAAAATTGTTCATGAAAATATTAAATTTCTAGTTCAAATGCAATAAGACACATTGGTCTTCAAAATTTCCGAAGAATTTGCAGAATCGACTCATCTTGTTGTAAAAGATAAAAAACAATTGGAAATGATTACATCACAAATAATAATTGGTAGATATTTTTTAACAGGTTTAACGTATCAAAGATTAAGTGTGGAATGCAAGAAGCGAACTTGAGTCAAGTTCGACTTGAACTTTACATTGTAACCAATAGCGGCAGAGTATGGGTTTTCCCCTCAAAAAATACTCTGCCTCTATTGGTTACAATGTAAAGTTATTTTTGTGCGTTAGATACTGTCCAAATATTATTAAGTGCGTAATAAAAAAATGGTGCATGCTAAACAGAATTTCCCGCCAAAAATTTAAATTTAAAGTTTTGGGTATCTTCGGAAAACTTATGATGTGTAGATTATTATGGTAAAATAACAAACAATAATATTTAAACATAGTTCAAAATAGAAATCAAAAATGATCAAACCATTCAATTTTTGAGTGCCCGGATGACACCCAAATAAGTCGCCGAGTTAATTAGAGTCCTCGGAAGCACTGTTCTCAGAGTAAAAAAAGGTTTATCAAGTGTGGAAATGTTAAAATGAAAAAAGGAAGTTGAAGACCACGTTCAAAACGAACTCTTAAGTTGTGCATCTGAGGGAACAATATGAGAAACCTCAATGTTACATTTTATGAGTAACCTCATAAAATCTAATAGTGGGGCAAGATCTTTGTTACTTATAAAGGCAACCAACGTGAACTTTGAGAACACTTCAGACATACTTTTAAAGCAAAACATCTTAGTCAGTCATGGTTTTTGCAGTCATTGCCTCTGAAGGCCAATAAATGCCTCGTGTTTGTTAAAGAAGGGGAAAAACTGAACACTAGTTCTTATATAAATTTTCTGGAGAGTCATGTCAAGCCTTGGATTGAGGTAACCTATGATAAAAATACAAAAGCCAAAATAGAGCACCGTGCCACACCACCAAAAAGACAGATCTGGCTTGAAAAAATATGCAAAATTTTTGGCCGAAAAACTGGTTGCCTCCTAACTCTCCAAATGTTAATCCTATGAACTATTCAGTGTGGGCTAAACTTCAGTCTGATGCTTGTGTATAATCCCATCTTCAACACTGGGGCCCTCAAGACCTTTCTTGCCATTTGATCGTATTTCGAGAGTTTACTTCTCGAAATCGTGCCATGGATTCTAAGGTCGAATTGAAAATATATTGAGAATTTTTAATACTAACCCAAAGCCCTTAGCAGATGTATGTACTGAAGCCCTTGCAAGTCTTTATTTCAGTACAATGCCACCAGTGACTTATATCAGTGATGTTACCAGTTTCATGATGTTCTAAGTTTGCAGTATAAGTTCAACCATACATACATACGTACATACATACATACATACATACATACATACATACATACATACATACATACATACATACATACATACATACGTACATACATACATACATACCTACATACATACATGCGTACATATACACATATATGTGTGTACATATATGTATACATGTATATATATACATATATATATACATATATATATATATATATATATATATATATATATATATATATATATATATGCATATATATATGCATATATATATATATATGCATATATATATATATATGCATATATATATATATATGCATATATATATATATATATTTATAATTTTTTCGACTTAGCTAACTTCTAGTTGGTTTCTTATCATTAAAAAAGTACATAATTATGAAATTTATATTGGAGCGACAGGTATCAAAAAAAAGCAAACAATTAAAGAGACCAAATGTTTTGAGTAGACTCCGACGTATTTACAGACATTTAAGTAAATATAAAAGAAGCAGTTTTTAAATTGAACCATAGAAACAGCAACTGTTAAGGAACGCAAAATAAAAGGTTTTAATAAATACGCAAGTTGAATAGTTTTTTAAAATTATTAGAAGTCAACCGACTTTAGAATACCATTAGTAATAAGTTAACATAAAAGTATCAATTTTCACTCTCTTACGAATTTACAGAAGAAACGTCCGAAGCGTATACGATTTATGCAGTGATATGGAGTTGACGTCATAGTAGACGTTCGTTTGCACTAATACAAAGTTGACATAATACTAATAAAATTTTTATATATTTTTTAAACTATTTTTTTACAGTTAAATAAACTTTAAATTTGTGAATAAATGATGCAACTTATTGCATCGATTGTGTGATAGAAATATAATTTCTAAATTAATTTTGCAAAATAATTTTTTCTAGAGTTTAAATTAAAGTTCAAAAATAAATATCTTTCAATTACAATATGATGTTCTATAAACTTTTGTATATAAGTTAGGCTTTCAATATCTCTGTTATATGAATGGCTAAAAAATGAAAAAATATATATTTTTAATATAAAAAAATATATAATGAATGTTTTTAGGGAACTAACATTTTATAATGTATTCATATGTAGTATACTTCTTACATTCAATTTTTTGTTGTTAACAGATCGTATTTCAATGAATAAACTCCACGAGTTCAAAGAAGTTAAAATTTTTATGATTTTCGTATGTACTATGATCTTATTTATTACCCAAGGGGTATAAATTACGTCGTACCGTCATAAATTATCTTTATAAATTACGTTATAAATTATGTACCTGATGTTTAGGGGACGGGTGGGCGGTCTTGAGGAAGTGATTTTGTGATTTTTACAAGAAGAAAAAAATCCGATTTTGTGACGCAGCAATTTATACAAATTTATACGTAGTTATAAGAGCGCAAGTTAAATAAAATGTTTTAAAATGTATTTATTTATATAAGCTTTTGTTGATGAAACATCAAATCACCAATTTTGAAACTTTAGAGTTTAAAACTTTGTCTTTTTTCACGCCTAAAAGTTCACAAAATGTATTTCGATTTAGTTTCACTAAGTATACTTCATTTATACAAAATAAAAGTAGGCTATTATACAATTGCGTAAAAAATTGTAACCCATATAAAAAAAATTTTAAAAATTATTTTACTACATCTTTGTATAGTGCTACAGTCGACTCTCGATATCTCGAACACTAAGGGGACCGAAAAAAAAGCTCGAGATTTCGAGAGTTCGAGATATCAAGAAAAGGGTTGAAAATAAATAAAATTGCCCGACTTTCATTAAAACAAGTTATTTTTCTGACAAAAATCATTAACAACAAAAACTACAACTTTTGGAAAAAATCTGTTATCTGATATTGCTTTAAATTATCCATCTTTTCCATCTACATTAAATCCTCAAGTTTTAGTGCTAGGGATTGTATTTCATTTCCGTATTTTGAGCTGTATAGCGAAGCATTTGAATTGTTTCAAAAGCAATTTCTAATTGAATATCAGATGGGCGTGGCGGGGCTTCGACGTCAATAGCTTCGTCAACGCTATCTTCAACTTCATTATCGTCGTTTTCAAAATTAGGGTCTAAAATCTGAGCAATGATTTCAGCATCAGTAGCAAGTGAACCGGTGGTTACTACATCGCAATCTAAACCAATGTAAGATTCCGCTGAGAGATCTTCTTGGACGGCACGAGGATCTAACTCTCGCAAACGGTTAAGTTCTTCTGTCAAAAATTTAAAAGAATGATCATCATCAGCTTCTTCAATACTCTTGTTTGTTTTGCTGATACCAGCTTTTTTAAAGCAGTTGATGACAGTCTCCTTCGACACAGCATTCCACGAAGAAACAAGATCTTTCATTGCTTGAAGTATAGAAATTTTTGGCATGGGTTCGTTATTATCGACAGCCTTGATACACAAACGCACAATTTTGTGACGATAATGAGCTTTAAGACTTCGTATTACGCCTTGATCCATGGGCTGAAGGACAGATGTGGTGTTAGGGGGGGGAAATATTAGGTTGATGTTGCTTAGCCCTTCAATGTGTGGGTGGGCAGAACAGTTATCCACCAGGAGTGCTACTTTCCTATCTTGAGCACGAAAAAATGAGTCAAGTTTCATTACCCATTCTGTAAAAAGGTCTCCGGTCATCCAACTTTTTAGCTGATTTTTATATGTGCAAGGAAGTTGTTTAATGTGCTTAAAACACCGTGGGTTTTTAGATTTTCCAATAACAAACATAGGTAATTTTTCTCCCGTTGCACTCCCTGCTGCTATGCCTGTTAGTCTGACTTTACTATTTTTTCCCCCAAAACATTTTTCTCGTGATAAATGGTATGTTTTGTTTGGTAGGCACTGGTAAAATAGTCCAAACTCATCGGCATTGAAAATGTTTTCAAGCTTGTAATTCAAAAGCAATGTTGGAAGTGTAGTTTCATTCCACGAAGCAGTCATATTATTCGTCACGGCGGCACTTTCGCCTGAGATTATTTTAAAGCTGATGCCGTTCCTAAAAATAGGAACAGAATAATTGAATTTTAATTACATGTTTAAAAAACTAAATAAATTAAATATAAACAGATACATGTTATTTGTTTATATTAAAATTGAACAAGATTTGACAAAATTTAACTGACCTTTTTTTCCAATTATGAAACCAACAATCAGATGCTTTAAAATCCAACTCTCCTAATGCTTCTGCGAATTTTAGTGCCTTTTCTTTTAGTATGGTACCATCAATTGGTACTTGTTGACTTCTTTTTGCAACGAACCACGTGTATATGGCCTTGTCTACATTTTTGAAATTACCACTACGAAGTTTCTTCCGTTTAGATTTTGTGCCATTTTTTTCCAGTGAGGTTAATAACTTGGTTTTATTTTTAATCCAGGTTGATAATGTGTTCTTTGGGACTCCATACTTTTTGGCAACCTCTTTGTTAGACATCCCAGTCTCTAGGTCTTTTAATGCCTTGCATTTTTCTATTATAGATTTGTTCGTGAGTTTTCGTTTAACGAGCGGCATGTTGCTGCGTTTGACAAAAAGAATAAATTATATATTAAAGGAAAACTTTTCAGAAATTCGATTCTTAAAAAAAATGGAATTAAAAAATTTTTTTTTCGAAAATTGGAATTTAAAAAAAATTAAATTTTATTAAAACATTTTTGAAAAAAAAAATGTTGAAAATTTCGAGATAACGAGAGAAAATTGCCCTGTGGACCGAAAATATTGTTCGAGATACCAAAAAGTTCGAGATAATAAGGTTCGAGATATCGAGAGGATTTTAGCCTAAACTAGTACGTTATGTCCATGGGAGCGCTAAAAAAGTTCGAGATACTAAAAGTTCGAGATATCAAGTATTCGAGATATCGAGAGTCGACTGTATATATTTCTTGATACATTATTAGGTTGCGTCTAATTATTCGACCTCGCTCGCTTTGCATTACCATGTCTTCAACACTACAACGCGTTTGTTTTATTATTAAAAATATCGTAAAAAAAGTTATTTTTTAATAAAATTTTGACAATAAAATATTTGCAATGCCAAGAAGAGATTTCTAAGTGTTGTAATACTTTAATATATTGGCGCTTAAAACACATGTTACATTCTACGAATGATTTTTCTAGCTAAAAAAGTAACATCAACAAATCGGAGCAAATTCGACAACGTACAACAAAAGTAAAACTTCTCTAAGATACCACATTTATGAAAAAGATTGAAAGCTCAGAGATTGACAACACTAGAAGAAAGGAAGAAAAAAGGGTATCTTAGAGAAGTTTTACTTTTGATAGAACAATTCAAAATCAATTAAAACCTTAAAAAAAGAAAATTTTTATATCAAACAATGTTGTCCTCGTTTCAAATCAACGTCATATGAGCATGGAATTCGCTTCCTAACAATATTATCAACTCAAACTTGGTCGATGTACTCAAACCACAATTACATCATCAGCCGACTAACAAATAATGCAATCATACAAATAAAACAAGTCAGCCCGGCGCTAAATATCCTTAAAGTTTTCTTGACAAAATAATAATGATGTGTTGACATATATATATATATATATATATATATATATATATATATATATATATATATATATATATATATATATATATATATATATATTAGGGCTTGCAAAGTTAACGCGTTAAAAACGCGTTAAAGCGCTAATAATTTAACGCAAGTTAAAAAAATTAACGCAGATCAAATTTTCTAACTCATAAATTTTTTGGCGCTTAGATTAGATTAGATCAGGGTTGTTACGACATAATATGTCTGACAGATCTGCCGACATAAAATATGTCCCACATATTTTCTATAGACATATTTTGACATATTTTTATGTCTGAATTATTTTCTGCTGACATAAAGTATGTCAGACATATTTTCTATGGACATATTTTGACATAATTTTATGTCTGACATATTATTTTATTTCAATCTAACAAATTTATTGCGCATTTCAGCTTAATTTAAAGAGTAAAGTGAAAATAGTCTAACAAATTTGTTGCTTTTTTGCAATCATTTATGCTTTATAAAACTTTTATTTTAATCCTTATTAGCAAACATCAGTTAATTTATAAAGGTCTTTTTCTTCCCTTTTTAGCGATCCATCATTTGATAGTATTGATTAGTATCGATTAGTATTGGCGATTTCCCTTATAAGAATCTAAAAACCATCTCAAGCTGAGCTTTCATTACAGAAAGTGGTTTTTATTAGTATGACTAAACTTAAAATTATTCTTTTGATTAAAATAATAATAGAAAAAAACGTTATCAGTTATTTTTAATTAATAGTTGATCTTGAAAAAGGTTTCATTATGAAAAATTGAATTCAAAAGATTCTAATAATTTATAACTAATTACGAATAATATACTTATAGTTATAATAGTTATGATACATTTATCATTAAAAAAACTGACAATTGCATTATAATTGCATAGTTAATTGCCATAAACTTGCATAAAATGTTTTGAGTGAAATATATATTTTAATATTTATTTATTTTGTTTTCCTTACGATTTAAAGTCAAAAATGGAGAGTAATTTATTAAATGAACAAGTGAAAACTCAATTTGAAATAAATAAAGAAAGAGGAAAATGGAAAATGTGCAAAAAATTTTACAAAGGCAAATTAAGTAACCTCAAAGATCACCTTCTTCGAAAACACAAAGAAAAAGCCGACGAAATTGAATTAGTTGAAGCTACCCCAGCTACAAAGCATCGAAATGACGATGAAATTCAATTAATTAAACGAATTAGCTAGAAGTTGATGCAAATCAATTAATTAGAGAAATGATTCGATTAATGATGCGCCGTAACTTGTCTTTAGCATCAGCTGATGAAATCGGACAAATGTCTTTAGTAAAAAATGCACTCAAAAAATTCAATATTTTTATAAATCGTCACAGCATGAAACGCTACATTCAACATTCATGTGAAAATATTTTTTCGCTAATAAGAGAAGAAACTGAAAATGTTCTTCTGTCGTTGATGTTTGATAGTGCGTCGCGATATGTAAGAAACGTGTTTGGAGTTAGTTGCAGATATATCAAGGACGGGGAAATAGTTGACAGAACCTTAGGCATAATTACTCAAGAAGGTCGACAGTTTGGCGAAATTTTGGCTCAATTGGAAAATGTGATTGGAAAAATTGGAAAATGTGCTAATGATATCTACTCAACTTGCACAGATCAGGGAAAGAATATGATGAAGGCTTCAAATATTCTCCAAAATGCACAAGATCAAATGAAAGTAATCCTTGAAATTTTTGGTGACGAATTTATAGATTTCGAAGACGAAGAAATTGATATTGGCGCTTTAGAGAATGAAGAAGGGAATTATAGCGAATCCCACACTGTTTGCGTTGAAAAATCGGTAGGATTGTTCAGCCATGTTTTGTGGCGCACATGTGTGTCAGCTAGCTGCTAAGGACGTAACATCAATGTTTGAAGATGCATTGAATAATATAAGAAAGGTTGCTATTGAATCCAAAAAAGTAGCATATATTCAAACATATAAAAATCTAAAAAAGCCTTGTATAGACATTGCACCTCGTTGGGATTCCACTTTTTTGATGATAAAAGATTTTCATACCAACGCAGAATCATAAGACACGACAAGTTAAAGTTAAATGATGCATCATGGAGGTTAATAGATGAATATTTCAACGCATTTTTACCAATACATTCGCCAATGATGGATTTTCAATCACCAAAATTATCAATGAGTGAATTCTACGTTCGATGGATTCAAATGAAAATAGAAATCGAGGACGTTCCAGCAGGTGATTTGGGATTAAAATTATTACTGACCAACGCAATTAATACACGAGAACAAGTTTTTTTTAAATGTGAAGCATTTATTGCTGCTTTAGTTCTGGATCCTAGATTTTGCTTTACATCGGGTCATCAACTGTTTAATACAGAACTGTTGAATAGAGGAATCACACAGTTGATCAAAATCCATCAAAAACTTTGCACTCGACAAGAACAGTCAAATTCTTCATCAACAAAAGAATCCATACAATTAAATGCGTCATATTCATCAAATACTTCTGAAGAGATACTTCCGATGAACTCAGAAGATGATGAAGCTGAAAAATTACGCCGTTTCATTGAATATACTGGAGGAGGAACAAGGCAAGGTATTGTTAATGCGTCTTCAGAATCAGATGAAGATATTCGTCAACTAATTTTAAAATGGGCTCTTAATGAAGTGCGAGTGATACTAGACGTTGAATTCAACATTCTTGCTTACTGGAAGAAAAATCAAAAAACAAAATGGGATCGGCTCTATGAAATTTCGCAAGTAGTTCACGGTGCAGCGTTCTCCAGCGTAAAAGTTGAACGTGATTTCTCTGGATTTGCTTTGATTTATAGCCATCTACGTACTCGCATTTCAAATGATTTCTTAAACTCTATCATGGTGGTAAAAAACAATCTGGATTTAATTGATAAAATAAAATTCGTTTAAAAAACTTGTTTACTTATTTAAAAAACAATTCTCATTTTTTTTTTTTTTTGTTAAACAACTGTTTTTCTACAAGGTCTCTTAATTTGCAATAGAATCTTTTGAGATTCAATTTTGTCTCCATAGAATCTTTTGAGATTTCATTTTTCATTATGAAAACTTTTGAGGAATTGTCAATTGAACCTGTCATTTTGAAAAGGACACAAGCCCAAAACTTTTAACAATTAGTTAATAAATTTAAATTAAAAATTTCTGTATTATTTATATTTTTTTATAAAAAATAAAAGTTACATAAGTTATATACGTTCTTGATTTATCTACTTTTATGTTTAATTTCTTTAGTAGTGTAGAAATTATTTTATTAAAAAACCATGTTTTGTTAATTTTTAATAGTTTAAATAAATGGACTTGTGCCCTTTTCAAAATGGCAGGGTAATAAATCGTAACTGTTATAACTATAAAAAAATTATTCGAAATTATAAATTATTACCGGTTAGTATTAATTATTACCGGTTAGTCTTCTTAATATGAATTTAATGAGCTGAATATAATTTATGTGAAATTTTTCAAATTTTTCAGCTTAAACAAATTTAATTTGGCACAAAATTTTTGAAATTATGTGATCCGTTTCTTTCATAGAATCTTTTGAATTCAATTTTTCAAAATAAAATCTTTTTCAGGATAAACTATTAATTAAAAATAACTGAAACAGTGTTTTTTTATAATTGTTTTAATCAAAAAAATAATATTAATTTTATTCATACTAATAAAAACCACTTTCAGTAATAAAAACTCAGCTTGAGATGGTTTTTACATTCTTATAATGGAAATTGCCAATATTAATCAATACTAATCAATAGGGATGGCACTTTTACTTACTTTTTTTTACTTAATCGAGTAAGTTAATTTTTATCAAAAAGTAAATTACATAAGTTATTTGAAACGTTTTATGTAAATCTACATTTCCGTAAAAGTAACTTATTTTTTTGAAACGACTTTTACTTTTTAAAGTAAGATTTTATTAAGATTAGCGTGAAAATTTTACTTTTACATTTAAAAGTTAATTACTTTTGAAAATTACATTACATAACATAAAAGTTCCTCAAACTGTAATTTACATTTACCTACAAAAGTAACTAATTTTAAAAAAATTATATTATAAAGTAACTTGCATATGAAAGTAAATTACATAAAAGTAATATGCTACCAAATGTAAATTAAATTTACAAATAAAATGATATTTTTTAAGTAGGAATTTCTTATTTTAAAAGTAATTACAAATCTTTATTAAAAATTAATTACATCAGAGCCGTAACCAGCTTTTTTTGGTCTTTGAGATAGCTAACTTCCAGACAAGGAGCAAACTCCAAACATTTATATGTTTAAACTTATGTCAAATGAGGAACCTATGCAAAAAATTGCGATGATTGGAGGCTTTAATGACCATAATGAAAGTTTGTCGGGGGAAGATGGGGAAAGGGGGCATAATTTCTAAGCTATGGGTAATTCATGCATGTGTAAACCTGCCAGCATTTGTGTAAACTTAATAAAAGTACAAGTTGAAATTGTTTTCAGAGCACGGGAGAGAACTCCGCTTTTTTGAATCTTTTTTTATTTAATTTTACTTTATCATTCCGTCTTTACTTTGATTTTACTTTATCTTGAAAGCATTTGTGTAGTCCCGATGAACGTGCATGTTAAATTTGTTTCCTGGGCAAGGAGGTCGTACCCTTACTTTTTTTCTCTAATATTTTATTTTTCTTTAAAGTTGTGAAATAAGTTAGTGGCCCTGATAAAAATTTACCGTAAATGACCCGGGCATATTTGTAGTTATGCTGCTGCTTTTCGCTTCTCTTATTCAGCGTGGTTGTTGTCAGAGCCGTCCCAAAGAGGTCTCTGATTGAGGAGGGGGTTCATATGTGTTTTTTGCCAACTAAAGACACACGCACACAAAATAAAGGGTCCTCGATATTTGATATTTGCCAACAATACTTCAAAACTGGCCAACTAAATGTACAAATGTGCTAACTCAAATGCTTATATAATAGCTTTGGGGTGGGGGATACCCTCTCACCCCCATTCGGGACGGCACTGGTCAGCTCTGGTCGAAACAGCCACTCAGAAATTAATATTAATTTTTTTTGTTTATTTATTAATAGCTATTCATAAAACTGTTGTCTGGAATGAACTAAATTCAGTTAGTCCATTCCAGAAAACAAGTAGGGGAAAGGCGCCTATGATGGCATAGCGCCTATGATGGCATACCGGTCATATTTTCATTAAAACTGGTTTTGGTAAAAAAATTATTAGACCTACATGACTATACTGAATTTACATTAGTTTTAGTGAAAAAACGTCCCTTGTGCACAAGTATTGTTTTTATAATCAACAAAAATCGATTTTGGGATGTGCTGTTGTAGTTTTATTTCCTTCATATATTTAAGATTGTGATTTTACTATTAACTGTGCAGAAATGAAATTGTTGTGCATTTTATATTCAAGTTTTGTGCATTTAGTGGAATAGTTACTTTAATTTTATCTTTTGAACAAAGCAGACACAGCTTGTTTTAATGAAAATGATGACTTTTACCCATGATGGCATACTGACGAGTAGGGGGTGTTGAAATATTGAGGAGTTGGGAAAACCTTTTTTTTTATAAGAAAAACTTATTTTTAAGTAAAGTTAAAAGAAAGCAATGCTCCAAAATTTTTTTTTGGTCCAAAAAATACGTAAAACGCAATATATCCTATGCGCATGCGCAAAATTTTACAATGCTGGTGTGTAGCATGAAATGGTAAATTAGGATGGTTTCGAGTAATTTCTGGCTTTTCTGAGGGAAGACTCTAAGGTTAAATGAAATCATTAAGTTACCCTCGATCCTAACTAGCCCCATCCTCCCCTATGTCATCATAGGAGCAGTGGTTGCCTATGATGGCATACTTGTGCTTTTTTTTACAATAAGAATTACTTATAAAAAAAATAAAATTGATGAAAACTCCCAGGGTAATTATTGTTCTAGATGTAACAAGGAATGTATCCATATCAAAACTTTTATTATTGGTCTTCAGGATACTGAATAATGAAGCTTCAAAGTTAAGTATGCCATCATAGGCGCCTTTCCCCTATTCCTTTATTATTATATTATCTAACAATTATTCGAGTTGGTCATTTCCAGAAATAACTTTTTTTGGTTAGATTGGTTTTTAACAACCACGCTAAATAAAAGAAGCCAAAATACAAAACTTAGAATAAAATAGCAAGGTGTAGAGCCATTTCCAAAGCAAGAACATTAAACCAGACAGTCTTTCAAAAAAAAACTTTCAAACAACTGATGTAAATAACATCAAGATTAATTTGAAAAAAAAAATTAAAGTAAAAAAAGTATAAATGTAAAAGTATTTAACTTGAAAAAAAATTTATAACTTTTTATAACCGCAAAAACCGCTTATTTTAATTTATTTAATATAGCGTATTTAGTAGGATGGTTCAAAAAAGCACACTTTCAAGTTTAAAATTATATGGTCGATTGTGAAGAAAATTGTCTTGATGTTGTTTTATGATGTTGTTTGATGTTGTGAAGCCGTAGCCGAAACCGAAACCGAAATTTTGGCCGAAACCGAAACCGAAATTTCGGCCGAAATTTGTAAAAGAATGTTTAAAATCCTTAACCTTTTATGATCACCGAATTAAAGCAAAAAAAGCTATTTTACATATATCTAAACAATCATCATGAAACATAGTTTAAATTTATAATATGTCAAGACATTTCAATAATTAAAGGTAATAATTGAAGTATTTTCTCTGTGGAATACATTTTTTTTCCTGTTTTCTGGCAAAAGTTTGTTTATTTCATTTGAAAGAATGTCTCCAGCAGTTAAAAACAATCTTTTTACTTCGGTAGATGTTGGTGGAGGTCTAAAGAATCTCTTTGCTACTTTTGCCAAACAAAACTTTTCTTTTAATGGTGTTTTCTAATATAAATCTATGAAACTTCAGACCTTCTTCGGAGTTTGAATCAATTTTTGAGATATTATCAACCCAGCCAGGCATTGCAAATTGCAACATTTCAGCCCTCTGCCGTTTTGTTCTGGTGTCAAATAAGGGTATTGTTCTTTTTTTAATTGTAATAAACTCAACTTGATCTGAAGTTGGTTTATTTTCAGGACTGCCGGTAGTTATGAGTATTGCTTTTTCAGTTAGGAAATTTTTTAGAGTAAACAAGTTCTTAAATGTGATGATTTGAGATTAGTAACTTAAAACTATTATGTAACGTGATTTCAATTAAAATTTCTACAATTGTTATAATTAAAAATTGATTTACTAACAAACGATTACAATTAGGAAATCGTCATGATCCCACTTTAAATTAAAACTTAAAAAAAATCTTATAAAAGTTTCGGTTAATCTTATAAAAGTTTCATTTCGGTTGCGGTTTGAACCGAAATTTTGGCCGAAACGGGAAAAGTAAAAAAATTGTTGAAGCAGAAATTTCGGTTTCGGTTTCGGCAGAAATTTCGGCCGAAGCCGAAAGTTTCTGTTCACTAGCTATATTTGCCCCTAATTATAATAGAACTACCCTTTACGATATACGTGAAAAGAAACAGGCAATAGATTTGAATACGCTACCTATCTCAAAATTTATGTTAAATCAACATGAAATGACTGTTCTTTGAGAAAGTAAATAATATAACTTACTTTTTACTTACTTACCAAGTAAAGTATAAAATTTCAAAGAAAAAAATTACTTTTATTTGTAAAAGTAAATAATTTTTTTTCAAATTACTTTTGTGTAAGCTGTTTTTGCTAATTACGTACTTTTACACGTAAAAGTAATTTGTTGTTACGATATAGTTTTATTTTACTTTGTAAAGTAAGTGTTATGTCTTTTAAATATTATATATACGTAAGTTTATTTTATAAATAAAATTTTTTACATTTAAAAAGTAAATTACATTTCGATGTAAGTTTTTTACGTAATTATAACCTAAATCACTCCTCAAAGTAGTTTACTTTACACAACTCACCATTAAAAGTAAGTTACATTTATAAGTAAAACTAAAAATGTAAATAACTTTTACTTGTAAAAGTAAATTTCTTTTTCAAGTAACATAGTAACTTTACTCATTTAAAAAACTTAACTTAAGTAATTAAGTTTTACGCATTATATAATTTATGTAAAAAAAAAACGAATTACTTTTGAAAGTAAGTAAATTATATATTTTTATATGAGTTATGTAAAATAATTTACGCGTAAAAGTAATTCGCGTTTTTACATCAAAATAAGTAAAAGTTCCATCCACTGATCTCAATAATAACTATTATTGAGTTATTATTGAGATCAGTGGTTCCATCCCTACTAATCAATACTATCAAATACTATCAAGAGATGCGTCAATTACTAGTTAATATTAGTCAATACTATCAAACGATACATCGCTAAAAAGGGCAGAAAAAGACCTTTATGAAACAACTGATATTTGCTTATAGGGATTAAAATAAAAGTTTAATGAAGCAAAAAAGCAACAAATTTGTTAGACTATTTTCACTTTACTCTTTAAATTAAGCTAAAATGCGCAATAAATTTGTTAGATAGATTTTTTCTTCAAGAATATCAAACAGCAAATATGTCAGACATAAATTTATGTCAAAATATATCCGTAGAAAATATGTCTGACATATTTTATGTCAGCAGAAAATAATTCAGACATAAAATTATGTCAAAATATATCCATAGAAAATATGTCTGACATATTTTATATCAGCAGAAAATAATTCAGACATAAAATTATGTCAAAATATGTCGATAGAAAATATGTCTGACATATTTTATGTCAGCAGAAAATAATTCAGACAAAAAATCATGTCAAAATATGTCGACAGAAAATATGTCTGACATATTTTATGTCAACAGAAAATAATTCAGGCATAAAATTATGTCAAAATTTGTCGATAGAAAATATTTGGGAAAATATGTGTGTTCAGACATATTTGACTGATAACAACCCTGGATTAGATCATAAATTTTTTTGGCGATGCTAATTTTGGATAGCATCAAAAAATAATTTTTGAGCAATAAAGAAATTTTTATACCACTTTCTTATTTCTAATCAATGTTTACTCACGTGATGACGCCATTTTGTTTTATTTGTCTCAATTATGTCTCTCTCACCTTATACTTTTTGTTTTCGAAATTGTTTTGATCGCGTTGTTGTTTTGTCAATAAATTTATTAAATTTCCAAAATTTTAATATTTTATCCTGATTAACTTTATATTAATAATTTAAATTATGGGTTCAAACGACAATCAATCTATCCTCAAGAGAGCCTTTATTTTTAAAGATGAGTCAAAAAAATTGGTTATCTGTAAATATTGCTCCAAAGAATTTGCATATCACCGAAGTCTTACAACGCTTCAGTATCATTTGAACAGTAAGCACGTGTTCTTTGCAACTACTAGTAAAAATCAAAGCAAGACAGCGAGTTTGTCAAAACAACTTACAATTCATGACAGTATTAAATCACAAAATGGCGTAAATAAACAAATTTCTGCATATAAATCAAAGGAAATTATGGAAGCCATTGTTTGCTGGGTTGCCAGTAGCTGTCGACCACTCAACATTGTTACAGATCCAGGCTTGACGGGCGCTACTGCAGTTTCTCCCCCCCTTTTTTTTATTGCTGATTATGATAGAGAATTTTATGCTGATTAAGAATCGTATAAAAACATAGGTCTGAAAATTAACAAAAAGTGCTCTAATTCGCTGTTGAAGTTTAAAAATTTACACTAAAAAACGCTAATAATCGCCATTTTTTCATACTCTGTTATAAATAAAATTCTTTTCAACGATGAATTTTAAAAGGCCTGGTTTCCATCAAAAATGTAAAACAAAACTGTTTAAAAATGCTGAGCGCATCATTTTCTGATTTATCTCTAGCCCAAACCCTAACCCTGTCTCAAATTATGTACTTTTAATCGCGCCAATCCCTATTTGTCAGTCGATGTATGTGCATTTAGTAGTGCCAATCCCTATTTGTCAGTCGATGTATGTGCATTCAATTGCGCCAATCCCTATTTTTCAGTCGATTTATGTACATTTAAAAAGCAAAATCTTAAATTAATTTTTAAAAAATTAATTAAAAATATATAAAATATATTAATAAAAACAATTTAATTTCAATATAATTCAATTTTGACGACAATAAAAACCGGGTTGTGTAATTAAAAAAAGATTTTCTAAACGATTGATTTCAAAATGTAAACTTTGATATAAAACGTTTTAAAAAAATTGTGAATATTAGCGTTTTTTAGTGTAATTTTTTAAACTTCAACAGCGAATTAGAGCACTTTTTGTTAATTTTCAGACCTATGTTTTTATACGATTCTTAATCAGCATAAAATTCTCTATCATATTCAGCAATAAAAAAAAGGGGGGAGAAACTGCAGTAGCGCCGGCTTGACAAATGTCATTCGAACAGCAAACACAATTAAAATAAAAATGCAAACACTCTATGAAGATGAGAGGAAAAAAAAAATAGACCTCGTAAACATGGCTACTAGTATAGCAATTACCTGTGATCATTGGTCTTCAATGGGTAATGTCAGTTACCTTGGTTTAACATGTCATTTAATAGATAACAACTGGATGTTGAACTCATTTGCCTTAGGTGTTCATCAAACATTGGACCGACTCACCAGTGACAATGTTTCAACCCACATCAGAAATATTGCCGATGAATGGGGATTATTTGAAAAATATTTCCTATTGGTACTGATAACGGTAGAAACATTGTAAAGGCTGTATCAAGTTTTCCCTTCAAACATCTTCCATGTTTCGCACATACCGTTTAGCTAATTATAAAATCTGCCATTAAGGAGATTGCATTTGACATAACACTAACTAAATGTCACAGAATTGTTTGACATTTTAAACATGAAAATCAGATTGACCTCGACCTGTCACAAGAAAATCTAATTCAGCATGTTGTTACAAGATGGAATAGCATGTATGGTATGCTGAGACGTATGTTGAAACATAAAAAAAGCCATCACAGTAACACTTGATAAGCAAAACCATCATCTACAGACTTTGACAGAAAGAGAGTGGGAAAAAATGGAAAAAATTGCTGATGTTTTGCAATAATGCAAAGTCGCTTCATAATTGTTAGGTGGTAATAAATACGTATCTAGTTCGGTGGTTTTACCAATTATATGCCACTTATCACGTGAAATGGTTATTCAAGATGACAATCCTCATTACATTGCACTATTTAAAGAAAAATTTGTAAATGAAATGGAGCGCAGATTTAATGGTTTATGAATGATAGTTGGTTGCAAATCTTGTCAGCATTAGATTCACGATTTAAAAATTTATCATTTATAGCTTCAGATGAAAGATCAAATGTCTGGCAGAGATTATCAAAGCTTCTTGAATCTGTTCCAGAGCTCATACCAGTATCAATAGAACAAGAACCAAAAGAGGTGAGCATTTTAAAGTGTAAATTTGATGTTGTTTTTTTATTGAATTATTCTAATGACATAGTAATGGGTTCAAAAATTGCATTTATCAAAATAACCTTTTTTATAGATAAATTCTATGAGTTCTATAATCTTAATTGAAATATTTAAATAATATTTATATGCTTTATTTATGGTAATATTTGAATAATTATTTTGCAACAGGCATCAGCAAAAAATCTTAAAATGGCGTTTAATCTACCAGATCTGGATGATTCCCCAAGTGAAGAGGAAGTGAGTCGATATCAAAAAGAACCCTGCACCAAAATGGATTCAGATCCTCTTCAGTGGTGGAAGCTACATCAAGGTTCATATCCTCGATTAGCAACAATTGTGAAGAAATATTTGGCAGTTCCAGTGACTACAGTTTCATGCGAAAGACTGTTTTCAACCGCTGGATTCATTGCAGACAAGCACAGATCATCTCTGCTGCCAGATTCATTGAACATGTTATTATGTTTAAAAGACTGGCTTTTAGAAGCCAGTCTTTTAAACATAAGCTTTTTTTTTATTTCAAGTTTTTCAAATATTTTATTTTTATTGGTTATATTAGAAACAGTATAAACTATAATTAGAACTTTTTTATGATGTTTTATCATTTGCATGTAAATAAATCAAATGATTTAAAAAACTTTTCCTGTTAGTTTACAAAACTTGCTCAGTTGCTAAGCACAAAACTTGCGATATATATTTTGTAAGTTCGATTCTTAAATTATGGTACTGACAAAACATCTTTAAAAAAATGCTCAGCTAGACATAAGCAAGAAAAGTTACATTAGGTAGGAGCTACCTTAACTTTGGCGCAACTTTAAAATATCGCATATATTGATTTTTTTTTGTTAAAATTTGTAATAAGATTTTTTAAAATTTGTGACAAATAAGTTATAGTGTGTATGATAAACATAGTGTATATAATTGTATATGTCCCTATAATGTATATGTCTCTATAAAATATAGTATAAATTATAGTATAATTCATAATATAACTTAAAGGGACATACACACTATATTTATCACAAATTTAAAAAAATCTTTTTACTAATTTTAACAAAAAAAATTGATCTATAATTTGTAGATTAAACTAATTTTTGTTATAGTTTAATAAAAAGTATTTGTTTAATTTAAAACTACTTCCCTATGCAGTAATAACAACATAATCTGTTAAAATATTATCAACTAATTAGTCTATAATGTCATTTTGCAGAAGTAAGTACATACTGTGATAAAATGCTGTATACTATTTAGTCTACACATTTTAACAATTTTTTGAGTAATACTAACTATTTGTTATGTGACAATTTGCCTGTTATACTAATAGTATAAGTATGAAAGATGACAGAAATTTTATGCTAATTCTAAAAAATTTCTTATTTTATTCTGCTACAATAATGTTTTTTTGTGTATGCCTACAAATAATTAAACTGTAAATTGGTGCTACTAAACTTTCAGTCTGAAAGGAAAAAATGATATTCCCAATATTAAGTTCAATAAACTTATGTTTATTAAAAGATTAAGTCGAGTAGGTTTATGTTTTAAAAATATATTTATAATTTATAACTTGGGCAATTAAATTCATAAGAATTTTATTATAAATATTGTCAGATAATTAAGTTTTATGTTACCTTTTTAACTTGAATATGATTCATTGTGTGTATGTATATACATATACATATACATATACATATATATATATATATATATATATATATATATATATATATATATATATATATATATATATATATATATATATATATATATATATATATATATATATATATATATATATATATATAATCAACAATCTTATTGTCAATAATGAAGCTATTCCACAACCTCACAGTAATCAAAATGAGTCCAATAATCTTTTAATTGATGTTAATGTAATTATACAATCTCTTGCCTTTGTTTGAACATGCCTTGACTGTGAGATGAAGTCTAATAGCATGCAATAATTTTGGAATGGTGTCTGAAAGATAATATGGTAAACTAAATGTTTATTTAAAACTAATAACCCTGGTAAAAAATATAAAACATTTTGCAATCAAAAGGTAAAAAATTAAAAATATAGCAGAAAAATCAAGTGATAAATTAAACCAACATTGGAAACAAATTATAACAAAATAAAAATGTTAAGTTGATCAAGATAAAGAAATAGATGGAATAACTTATAATGCTGAGAGTTTTTAGTAATGTTAGTTTAATTCAATCCTCCAATCGATATTTTTATATATAATTTTAAAAATTTTCAGTTTTGCTAGATATGAATATTAATTTCTGTATGGAACTTAAATAGTTAAATAAAGCTTATAAAAAACTTTTATAAGTTTAGAGTGCTTTTATAAAATTAAATTACTTCTCTTATATTGAGGAGTTAAATTTTTAGAAGTGAAATAAAAATTTGTTTTAATATTTTAACTTATTTTTATTTTATTTTAACTACATTAAACTGGTTTTTTCTCATAATGCCATTTTTTAGCATGCTGCAATAAATTACTTAAGAACTACTTGTTGTGGTGCTTTGAAATTTTGTACAGTTGTAGTAAAATAAATGATAAACTCATTGAAGCAATATATTTTTTTGGTTTTATTTTTGAGTAGAGTTATGGGGTTCTAAAGTGAACTGTTTTGGGGTAAATTAATTATTGATGCTACAACCTGCTTTAAGCTAACTTTAAGATTTTGCTTCAATGAGTATCTTGTTATATTATAAGTAAACACTGAATGTTTGAGCTTTCATAGGATCTATCAGTTTTCTTTCAACTTTATTATAAATCATTAAAAGCCCTAACTAAAATTTTAATTAATTTCTAAATTTATAACTCTTTTAACTATTAAAAACTATTATTTTAACTTGAGTCTCAAAAAAAAGCGTACTTTCATAGATTGTAAATGTATCTATAATCCCTTAATATATTGTTTACATTTATTTTTAGTCAAGTTTAAATTTATTTTTTACTAATTAACCAATGTTCTTAAATTTAAAGTTAAAAAAAGTGTTGCTATAGTAATTGCAAAAGTAGTTAAGTATATATAATAGTTGCTCTTTTGATACATTTATACTACCTTGTTTATTTTAGTTAAAAATGTAAACGAAAGATTTCTCATTTGTTTATAATTTAACTCTAACGTAAGTTAAGCGAACCTTTAGCGCGATCTTAATTTTACGCTCACGATGCACGTGCAACCTTTAATAAAAATAGATATCGTTATTTCGCTTTTATTTAGTAATTTTTTTTTAACCATATTCTAAAAGAGTAGCTTATAGCTTTGCTATAAAGATGTATAACTGATATCTTATTATTTAAATTGATTTAAATATGGCCATGGAAATTGTATTTTTTCACAATAATTAAATTTTTAAATTTTAGTATCTCTAAACATGCTGGAAACTCATATTTGATTTTATGGCTATGTATACTACTAAAACTGGATAATTTAGCGCTTATTTAAATTTTTAGGCTTTAAAACCTAATATATTTTAAAACTAGAAGAGTTTATCTTTATATTAAAAAAAAATTAGACTTGGGTTACTTTTAACGTCAAGCCGCACTCTTCTCCATGGTTTTCCTCACATTGTGCTGCTGCGATTGCCAATCGAAACCGTTACTTCCATTATCTATCAGCAAAACATAGCTGGACCTGCTCTTGCAGCCAATCTCCAACCATTATCACATCGTTGTGATAGAAGCGAAGTTGTTTAGAAAAAAAAAACAACAACAAAAAAAAACAATTCTCCAGAAAACAAACGTCTGTTTATTATTGCTAGAAACCATTGTAAAAAGGTTTTATCTAACGCCAGAGCTCGCTATTCTCAGGTTATGAAATCTCGTATGTCATCACAAAAATTAGGCTCTCGTGACTTCTGGAGAATCTTTATGAGTATCAATAATAAGGGCAAATCTGTAATTCCACCTCTCTTGTATGGTTCAGACTGTCACCTCACCTAAAGACAAAGCTGAATTGTTTACTAAGAACTTTTCATCAATATCATCTCTTGATTCCACTAGTTGCGTTCTACCTGATATTGCCAACAAACAGGTTGATCCATTGCTTGACATTCGTATCACTCCAGCTTCTGTATCTAAAGTGATTTCCTGCTTAGACTCTTCTACAGCTTGTGGCCCGGACAACATACCTGTTATAGTCTTGCAGAAGTGTTCTCCGGAGCTGTTGTCTATACTCTCAAACCTATTCAACAAGTGCTTATCAGAGTCTTGTTTTCCAGCCTGCTGGAAAGCGGCATCTGTTATCTCTATTTTCAAAAATTCTGGAGAGCAATCTGATTCGTCTAACTACCGTCCCATTCTTTTTACCAGTCTTTTTCCTATCATAAGCAAGGTTTTTGAATCTTTAATTAACAAACACTTAATTTCTCAGCTTAAATCTTATAAGTTACTTTCTGAACATAGATATGGATTTCGATCTTGTCTTTCTGCAGCTGATTTGCTAACAGTAAAAACCGATAGGTTTTAACGCGCATTAGATAAAGGTGGAGAGGTTAAGGCCATCTCTCTTGACACTTCTAAAGCTTTTGATAAAGTTTGGCATGCTGGTCTTCTCCATAAGCTTTCTTCTAACGGTGTATCTGGCAACGTATTTAAGATTATTGAATCCTTCCTTTCCAATCGTAGTATAAAAGTTGTCCTCGATAGACAGCACTCTTCTTTTTATTCTGTAACTATAGGGGTTCCTCAAGGTTCTATCCTTGGCCCTATACTCTTTTTAATTTACATTAACGATCTTCCAGATATTCTGACATCTAAGATGGCATTGTTTGCTGATGATAGTACCATTTATTCTTGTCATGATAAGAAGCCAACACTCTCTGATTGCTTGGAGGGGGCATTTAAGCTTGAAAAGAATCTTACTTCTGCTACAGCATGGGGCTCACAGTGGCTGGTGAACTTCAGTTAAGATAAAATTATATATAATGTAATATCTTTGATTACTAAATAAGCTAAACTATATAACACAATTATCAATAAGGCCTTTTCCATTTTTAATTTATTTAACTTTAGTCGTCTTTACTTGACGATATTTATTGCATTTGATTGAACTATCGATACTGGTATTTTTGAAATTTCTATTACCTGTTTTTTCACTTAAATAGGTTACGGGTAGGTAAATACGGCTCAAGTTTTCGACGGATAGTCAAAAACTTGATATTACTTTATTTTACACACACTCACACACACGGACGCACGAACGTAATTTAAAAAAATGACAATATTTTAGTTAAAACTAAAATAAGTTAAAACTAATTTAAATGAAATCGAAGAACCTCTCCTGAATCGTCCAGCAACATTCCGCTAATAATTTTTTCATTTCCACTCTCACTAGATTTTTCATTATTAACGCGGGATTGATATAAAATTATATCTTCTACTCTTATTACTAGGTTCTTAGGGGGTCGATTTAGATATTCTTTATGTGCAATAATTTCGCCCGACTTATTTCGAAATTCGAGTAACCGAATTCCGTTATTTGTGTGAAACATAAATGGTTGAGGGGCATGAGTTTCTTCGTAGCTAAAAAAAACAATAAAAATCAATTTAAAAAACTTTATTACAAAAAGTTAAAATATTTTGAAATTAAAAATGGTTTCAAGTTAAGATAGTAATTTACTTTATTTGAACTTCAAAATTAAATTCTTTCAAATTCAATTTTTTAACTTCAAAACTCAATGTTTTAACTTACTCATTTAGTTTTAGACCAAAACTGCCAACATATTTTCCAGCACTTCCGAATATCGTGTCAACCCAACGGTTTTCAGGTATTTTGTAATGTATAACGTTACCTCCGGCTCCACCCAGCCAGCGTGACGACTTATAATTAGATGAAATCTGAATCCCATCAACCCATGCTCCTGATCTCAACGTGATAGATGTAATTTTTTCATTTAAAGCGAGGTCAAACGTTGATCTTTTACAAAATGCGGACGATCCGTAAATTTGAGAGCATATTTCATTGTTATCTAAAAGCTTACCTATGTAAAAATATATGCATTATTTTAGTATATTATTATTTATAATGCATATATTTTTACCTATGTAAAAATATATGCATTACTTTAGTATTAGTTATCTTAGTAACTTATATTCATATTTACCTCCGATAAATTGTATTCCGCATAAATAAGTGTCCCAAAATAAAACAATGCCCTTTAAGTACAAGTTGTGTTTATTTAACCAAACTTTTGAGTCAAAATCAATTTGACTGGTCTGGGTACTAGGCCCATTATTACCAAACGGCCCTATTCTACCAGGTATCATTAACACTGGCGTTAACTCAGAAAAATAAACTTTATCACACACTAGATCTGTGGCCGAGGCACTGCGTGAGTTAAACCATCTAGATAATTAGAAAATTATTTTCAAAAAATATGTAAAGTATCTTATACCAAAGTGGTATAATTAGCTGGAGGAAGAACGAAGTAAAAATTTGTAGTAACATAATTTTTAATAAAACCTTCGAAGTAGCATAATTTTTAATAAAATACCGTAGTTATCATAATTTAAAGTTAACCAATCACATTCCACTTGTTAAAAAAACTATCCAATGATATTGTTTCATATTGAAACCAAAGTATTGCAAACATAAGGTTTAAATAATTGGTAAACAATATTTACTGATTTATTCATGGTATTCTTATGAGCGCTGAACGTCCGCAAAAGTTTACATGCTGGGTGATGGGTGGCAAAAAGATGTAAACAAATGTAAAAAAGCTGAAAAGTTTTTGTGCACCATACTGTGAATTTGGAGTTTGCTTACATTTTGCGATGCACATTTTATTACTGGTAAGTCAAGTCTTCTTGCGTGTTTTTATTAAATGTTTAAATAATGCGTAAACACATGGGCACTGGAAATAAAAAACTGTCTGTCTACGAATAAACGTTGAACATTTGATTGGCTCTTAAGAAAAAAGTACACAACTTTGCAAGGAATACTTTCAAATAAACTAATCAGTTGATGGAATATGTAATATATTATACTAAATGGTATTTTTATGGAATATGTTAATGAATTATACTTTATTTTATTATATAAACATACATAATTTGAAATTTCTGTTACCTGTTTTTTCACTTAAATAGGTTAGTCAAAAACTTGATATTACTTTATTTTACACACACTCACACACACAATGTAGAATTATATTTATCTATTCATTTAAAACTTTTTTTTAACTCTGGTCTTTTTGTGGCAACAATATGGGCAATACCATTTTCCAATTGGTTTGCTTGTGAGTCCAAGACAATTAAGATGATAGGTTTTTATAATGCTGTTTAAATTGAAACATTTAACTATAATACTCTTTCTAGTTTCATCACAAATACTGTCAAAGGGGGTTACTTTGGCCAGCGTGGGTAACTTTGGCCACACTTCGGTAAAAAGATTATCTAGCTTATAACTCCATTAAATATATATTTTTTCCCACTTTCATACATGCAAATCATAGATTACACTTTAACTTTAATTATTATGTGGGTATTTTGTTTATAATCTTTTTACCGAAGTGTGGCCAAAGTTACCCATGCTGGCCAAAGTAACCCCCTTTGACGGTACGTATTGTTTTAAAATTACTACTTTGTTTTAATACCTCGATATTTACAAAAGCATTATGAGTTCAAGAATACCATTTAGCAAGGAGTTCAGGCAATATTGTTAAGATAAAAAAACCTCTTGCTTTGTTTAACTTTTTAGTGAAAAGTTCTTTATCAACATAATATTTTTCAATTAGACTGGCTTCACTTCAAATAGACTGGTTTCACTATCATACACAATAAAATAACAAATCGGAATATTTGAATTTAACATTTGTAGCTGAACTTGATAATAATATTAAGAAGTTCTTTTTAAATAATGTTTTCCGTCATTTATTTCCATGCAAAAACTCTTTATTGTTATTTTCCAGTTTAAAGACATTTCTTTTTGTGCATTTAAATGGACGTTTGATCTCAACTATGTATTCATGAGGAAAGCATGTACATTTCATAATATTATCAAGAGTTGCTCTGAGGTATGGCCATCTGCGTGTTCTAAGCAATCTACAATCAAAAATCTCCAAGAGTTTGTGAGTTGTTTAAAGATTTTAAATAATTTTTAGCTACAATTTAATTATTACAACCATATTTTATTGCTTTGGTAATAAATTAATTTTTTGATGGATAAAAAATTTGCATTATTATATTTTTAGAAGGCATGGCTATATTAGAATGACAACAAGCTTTAAATTTACTAGCTGTTATAACCCCTGCAAGTGCTCTAAGTCATAAACTTGATTGAGATTGAGGTTTTGTATGATCTGAAATCAGTTTATTTCATCTTCACTTATTTCTATATCTGAAAAATTTTAATTTCAAAGTTGCACGAATTCATGATTTTAATTATTCATATTCTCCTTTGTAAAAGTTAAAAACAATTAAATTTAGTTTTGCAACTAAAGGTATATACTTACAACTGTATTCAGGAGTTACACGAAGAACTACACCATCTCTTGCGTTATCTAATATTTTGCTGTAAAGTTAGCAATTTCTGTCTTACTTAATATTGGAATAAAATCAGTAAAATTTATTTGTGAAAGTGACAAACAAAAAACTTTCTTAAGGTTTGGCGGCAACCAAGCACACAATTAAGATGTACAAGGATAATCATTATTTCTTTTTCGAAAATTAGATGTTAACGTTAAATAAAATGCTGTTCCAATATGAGAACAGACTTCGCCTAAACCAGTCATATATGTGCAATCTACATTTATAACTTCACTATCTTTTTGAACGCTAACGCATATTCTTGTTGAAGTAATAGCAAAAATGCTCTGACCATGTCTTACACGACTAGTAACTATATAAATAGACCTTACATCATGAATAAACTTTACAGGAACGTTGTGAACAAGACCACTGGTTACATAGTTGTAAGATTTAAGACCTTTGTATTATTTTAAATTATGACTTGTAAACTGACTGGGAAAGTTGATTAGGTAGCAGTATATATATTAGCAAAAATTGGATTACGGCATTTGTCTAATATACGTTATTAGTAAGTTTACAGTATTTTTCTGATAAAGAATACGGTTCAAAAATAATTTCTAGAACTGATTATTTTTCTTCGTATCCTTTTTTTTTGCTTCCAAAATTAAGACTCTCGTAATACTGTGATCGCATAATTGTGAGCAAATCAGAAACTAAATCGATTTCACCAGATCGGCTTTTAGTATCGTATATTCGTTTACATTTTTTTGCCACCCATCATGGCGGATAAAAACTTTTGCGGACGTTTGGCGTTCATATAAATATCATGAATAGTTAGTTCATAATTCGGCTTTTATGTCAAGTTTTTTAAAACGGCTGTTTTAAAAAACTTGACATAAAAGTAGTATTTATGCCGGATAATGAAAAAAGATACTTTATATTTTGCTATATTTAAAATATGGCTATCTGTTTCTAAAACCGGTAAAAATACTATGACACAAAATAAAATCCTGGAGGGATTTAATATGTTCCTTGCCGAAAAAACATTTTTTAAGAAAGTACCAAATCTATAGCTAAGCGGGGAAGCAAAGTTCAAACAGGTAGTAAAGGTTGGATAAAAATCCCTAATATTTGGGTACCGTAAACCGTTAATACTTTAAATAGCGGGGACAAATACTTTAAATAGCGGGGGTATACAAATCTATTTCAAGCTGTAATATGACAAGAATTTATATAAAACTGTTAAAACCTCAACGTTGTTTAGAAAAAAAAAACAACAACAAAAAAAAACAATTCTCCAGAAAACAAACGTCTGTTTATTATTGCTAGAAACCATTGTAAAAAGGTTTTATCTAACGCCAGAGCTCGCTATTCTCAGGTTATGAAATCTCGTATGTCATCACAAAAATTAGGCTCTCGTGACTTCTGGAGAATCTTTATGAGTATCAATAATAAGGGCAAATCTGTAATTCCACCTCTCTTGTATGGTTCAGACTGTCACCTCACCTAAAGACAAAGCTGAATTGTTTACTAAGAACTTTTCATCAATATCATCTCTTGATTCCACTAGTTGCGTTCTACCTGATATTGCCAACAAACAGGTTGATCCATTGCTTGACATTCGTATCACTCCAGCTTCTGTATCTAAAGTGATTTCCTGCTTAGACTCTTCTACAGCTTGTGGCCCGGACAACATACCTGTTATAGTCTTGCAGAAGTGTTCTCCGGAGCTGTTGTCTATACTCTCAAACCTATTCAACAAGTGCTTATCAGAGTCTTGTTTTCCAGCCTGCTGGAAAGCGGCATCTGTTATCTCTATTTTCAAAAATTCTGGAGAGCAATCTGATTCGTCTAACTACCGTCCCATTCTTTTTACCAGTCTTTTTCCTATCATAAGCAAGGTTTTTGAATCTTTAATTAACAAACACTTAATTTCTCAGCTTAAATCTTATAAGTTACTTTCTGAACATAGATATGGATTTCGATCTTGTCTTTCTGCAGCTGATTTGCTAACAGTAAAAACCGATAGGTTTTAACGCGCATTAGATAAAGGTGGAGAGGTTAAGGCCATCTTTCTTGACACTTCTAAAGCTTTTGATAAAGTTTGGCATGCTGGTCTTCTCCATAAGCTTTCTTCTAACGGTGTATCTGGCAACGTATTTAAGATTATTGAATCCTTCCTTTCCAATCGTAGTATAAAAGTTGTCCTCGATAGACAGCACTCTTCTTCTTATTCTGTAACTATAGGGGTTCCTCAAGGTTCTATCCTTGGCCCTATACTCTTTTTAATTTACATTAACGATCTTCCAGATATTCTGACATCTAAGATGGCATTGTTTGCTGATGATAGTACCATTTATTCTTGTCATGATAAGAAGCCAACACTCTCTAATTGCTTGGAGGGGGCATTTGAGCTTGAAAAGAATCTTACTTCTGCTACAGCATGGGGCTCACAGTTGCTGGTAAACTTCGGTTCAGATAAAACTCTTAAGATGAGAGTTTTATCTGAACTGAATAAAATTAGATAAACTGAATAAAATTAGATAAAAATTTTTTCAGCCAATCGTTATCGCAAAAATTTAGATCTTCCTACATTTATGAACGGTAATGTACTTGACGAGTCATCCACTTTTTCTGATCTTTCTTGGAAACCATATATTAAATCTGTTGCAAAATTAGCATTTGCTAAGGTTACATCTCTTTATCGAGCTCGACACTTTCTTACTTCGGATTCTATTCTCTATCTCTATAAATCTCAAACCCGCCCTTGTATGGAATACTGTTGTCATATCTGGGGCGGATCTTCTAATAATGCACTTTCTCTTTTAGACAAGATGCAAAAACGCATTGTAAACATTGTTGGATCTGCTCTAGCAGCCAACCTCCAACCATTATCACATCGTCGTAATGTTGCTTCTCTTTCTCTTTTCTACAAACACTTTAATGGGCACTGCTCTAAAGAGCTAGCGTCTCTTGTGCCATCTACTAAAATTAATTCTCGCGTTACTCGTCATTCAATAAAGTCTCATCCTTTTTCTGTGACTGTTTCTAAGTGCTCCAAAAACTCTTATTCGTCTAGTTTTTTTCCTCGATCATCAGTTCTTTGGAATTCGTTTCCTTCATCTTGCTTTCCTGATTCATATAATTTGCAATCCTTTAAGACGTCTGTCAATCGTTATCTTGCTCTTCAATCTTCATCTTTTCTCTTGCAGTAACTTCCAACTTTAATTAGTGGTTTCTTGCAGCCTTGTTGGAAGCAAAGATGTTTAAAAAAAAAAAAAAAATAGTAATAAGTTTTTGTGTAATAATTTTAGGCTTCGTTCTCCCTCACATTATAACTTTTTGCTTATACAGTATAGTAAAGTATTTGATTGAGTATATTGTTTTTTAAATATAAAATTGATATTACATGAAGAAAATATAAATAGCATACTTATGATAGTTAAGAATGATAGCAGATGCTCGATGCCAATGAGCGCCATTGTACTTAGCCAAATAACGTTCATTAGACAATGATGTACTTTGAAACTCATTCACTAAGTTATAATACATTAAATTGGTTAAAAAATATTTTTCTTAACTTATTTAGAAAAGTTTGTTTTTCAATTTGTAATAAAACGACAATCACTACACACTAAAAAATAAAGGTAGAAATTTTTAGTTATGGTAGGATATGTGATAAACCCTTAGTAAGGTGTAATTTTCTACCTTATAAGGTAGAAAATTATACCTTTAAGGTAGAAAATTGTATGACAAATAATTGTTTTTAATATAATTTTCTACCTTAAAAGGTAGAAAAATATACCTTACTAAGGGTATATCACATATCCTACCCTAAGGTAGAAATTTCTACCTTTTTTTTTTGTGTGTACTAATATTATCAAAGAAGTATAGTTACAGAATACCACCTGTTGAACCTTCAACAACAATATAAAAACAATTCATGTCATCGTGACCACGTGCCATAATACCAGACGGCGTATGAGCTAAATCAAAGCAATGGCCAAGTTCATGAATCGCTGCTCCTAGACTAGTTGAGTAGTTAGCCCAATGTGTTCCTCTGTAAACAGAAGTTAGAAATTATTTGAATGGTTGCAATAAGCTCAGTACGTAATGCAAACCAAGAAACAGTGCAAAGGCTGTAGTTATTTCTAACTTTAAAATTGAGGACGAAAAAATGGAAACCAAAAGCACTTTGAGTCCCACTTTTACAACTAATCCCACAACAAAAATTATTTAAAATTTTTTTACAGTCGATTAAATTATGAGCAATTTTAAATTTTGATTAAAAAAGAATGTGTAATACAGTAAACTCCCAATAACCCGAACCCTCAATAACTCGAAATTCCAGAACTCTAAGTATTTTCAAATTTCCATAGAACCCCATTTCTCATAAAACTCGTTTAATAACTTGAACATTTGACAAGTCGAACCATTTTCTTCGTGCCTTGGAGTAGGGATGGCACTTCTACTTATTTTGATGTAAAAACGCGAATTGATTTTTAGCGTTAATTACTTTACATAACTCATATAATAATATATAATTTACTTACATTTAAAAGTAATTTGTTTTTTTTTACATAAATTATATAACGTGTAAAACTTAATTACTTAAGTTAAGTTTTTTAAATGAGTAACTGTTACTTGAAAAAGTAATTTACTTAAACAAGTAAAAGTTATTTGCATTTTTACTTTTACTTGTAAATGTAACTTACTTTTAAAGGTTAGTCGTGTAAAGTAAATTATTTTGAAAAGTAATTTTGGTTATAATTATGAGAAAAATTTACATGTAAATGTAATTTACTTTTTAAATGTAAAAAAAGTTATGAAGTAAACTTACGTAAATATATTTAAAAAACATTACACTTACTTTACAAAGTAAAATAAAACTACATCATGACAACAAATTACTTTTACGTGTAAAAGTAATTAATTAGCAAAAACAGCTTACATAAAAGTAATTTGAAAAAAATTGTTATTTACTTTTACAAATAAAATTAAATTTTTTCTTTGAAATTTTATACTTTACTTTGTAAGTAAGTAAAATGTAAGTTATATTATTTACTTTCTCAAAGAACAGTAATTTCATGTTGATTTAACATAAACTTTGAGATAGGTAGCGTATTCAAATCCATTGTCTGTTTGAGGGTACTTCTGGGTTATACTTCAGGTAATACTCTGATGTATGTGGGCAGTGTATGTGGTGGGGCATTGGGAAAGGATCTTTTTTCACGTATATCATAAAGGATAGTTCTATTATAATTAGGGGCAAATATAGTCAACATGCGGGTACACCAGTAGTGTAGAGACGGCCTTCCTGCCGCATGAGTGCTTATAGAGGCTGCTAAATAGTCATTGTTTTTTATATCTTTTTTTTTTGTTGAGCAGAAATAGGTTAGTGGCCATAGTAAAACTTTGGCGGAAGGAAGGGGGGGGGGGGAAGCATAATTTCTAAGCTATGGGTAATTCATGCATATGTAAACCTTGACTAAGTCACTGTTCGTCAGACCGCGCTTTTTCTCCAGTTTTTTTTCTTTGTATTTGCCTTTTCAATCAAGTATTTTGTTATGGTAATATGACGCAATATAACATTTTTGGTTTCCGCAAAGACATCGACTGCTAAAACAGTTTTCAAAAAAATTATAAGTCATTTAAACAATCTGATATAATTTATATGATTAAAGTAGTGTTTATCAGATATAATCTTTTGTTGCGTTTTATCATATATAATCTATTTAAAATAAGATGGTAAGGAAAGCTGTTCAATCGTCTACTATAGGTTGTGGACGCCCTAATAACCTCCTTTCGTTGCGTTGGTGTCCAACCCGGATGATTAAAAAAATAAAATCTTATTCAATTAAAATAGTGCTTTAGAATAAACTTGTATTTTTTTCAAACATTCCACACTACCTTCCAGACTAGCTAGAGCTCTGAAACTTCCAGCATTTGTGTAAATTTAATAAAAGTGCATCTTAAAATTGTTTTCAGAGCAAACTGGAGAACTCCAATTTTTTGAATCTTTTTTTTTTTTTTTTTTTTGATTTTACTTTACTTTATCTTGACAGCATTTGTGTAGCTCCAATGAACATGCGTGTTAAAATCCATATTTTTTTCTCTAATATTTTGTTTTTCTTTAAAGTTGGGGTTTATAAATTTTTAGAAAGAAAGATTTTTTGCAAAAAAGCTTTAAAAAGGCATTTTTTTGATTTGTTTTAGTATTAATTTTTTTTTCGGGAGCAAATAGGTTAGTGGCCCTAATAAAAATTTACCGTAAAGGAGCCGGGTATATTTGTAGCGATGCTGCTGCTTTTCGCTTCTCTTATTCAATTTTGTTGTTGTCAGGGCCGTCCAGAAGAGGTTTCTCAATTGGGGGAGGGTGTCCTATATATTTTTTTGCCAACTAGAGACACACACACACACACAAAAAAAAGGTCCTCGATATTTAACAGTTGCCAACAATACTTCAAAACTTGCCAATTGAAATGCTAAATGTGCAAATGTGCTAACTCAAATGCATATATAACAGCTTCACCAGGGGGGGGGGGGAGAGAAAACCCACTTCACCCCGTTCGGGACGGCTCTGGTCGTAACAACCACTCTAACAGAAATGAAAATTAATTTTTTTTTTTAAATTTATTTATTAATAGCTATTCATAAAACTGTTGTCTGGAATTAACAAATTTCAATTAGTCTATTCCAGACACAATTACTCCTTTATTATTCTATTATCTAACAGTTGTTCTAGTTAGTCAACAACCACGCTAAATAAAAGAAGCCATAATACAAAACTTATAATATTGCAAAATGCAGAGCCATTTCCAAAGCAGGAACAATAAACCAGACAGTCTTTTAAAAAACTTTTAAATAACTGGTATAAATAACATGAAGATTAATTAAAAAAAAAAAATTAAAGTTAAACACAACACAACAACCGCTTATTTTAATTAATTAATTATTATTATTATTTTTTTTATTATTCACCTCCTCAAGGCCGAGAAGACCACTACAGATAAGGAGGCTACTTAATAGTGGTTATAACCCTTTCTCAACTCTATAACTCCAAAACACGAACCTTGACGAACAGGGCCTCTCGCTTTTAAAGCGAGCGCTTTACCACTACACTACTACCGCATTTAATATAGCGAATTTAAACTACAACACTACCATATCTAATATAGCGAATTTAAAAGGATGGTTCAAAAAAGCGCACTTTTAAAATTATATGGTCGATTGTGAAGAAAAGTGTCTTGATGTTGTTTTATCATACAGATGAAATAACTTCAAGTTCTTTTTATGAGAAATTTTTGTTACTTTTTTATTTTAAATTTTCAAAAATTTAAAGTAAAAAAGTTAACAAAAGTGCAAATCACAATACTTAAACAACCAGATTCCAATCATATATTTAAAATCAGGTTTGCAGCAAGCTTTTTGTTTTTGTTTGAGAATTTAACTTTATGTAACAACATGGAGCAAACTCCAAACATTTTTATATTCATGTTTATTTTCAAGACTATTGCGATAATCGGAGTCTGTTAACAATAAAATGTTAACTTCCCCTAAAATGTTAACTTCCAATTTCATCGCTATTTTCATCGCTCTCACACTAATAGCATTTCATGCCATTAGTGTGAGAGTGATGAGTTTATAACATTTATATATAGGTGCATTTTTTTAACATTTTAAACTAAATTTAAGTTCATTAACAAGTCTCTAAGGTCATGCAATAACCTCTTAGTGTTTAAAAACTATGACCCCAATCATTTAGGGGATTTAAAATATTATCTTTAATTAAGTTATAAGTTCGTCTGACAATCAAATTCTGTTCCTCATTCAAAAGTTCGGAGCGAAAGTTAATTCAATTATTTTTTCGTGAATAAGTTTTTCCGTGAATCAAATGACGCGGACTTTGTTGAAGAATAACGAAGAAAATTAAGTTTTTATAAGTGACTTTAGTCTATAAGATCATTTGTATTTTTCAAACAATATTATAACATCGTTCAAATTATTCTTATTTTTATTATCATTAATTTGATAATTATCAAATTAATTTTTTTTTCAAATTTGATTTCGTCATTGTTTTTTTATTTTATTACAAAAAGACATTCTTTAATTCAGTGGTTGATTTTTAATTTTTATAATTTTTTTTTTCTAAATTTGCCGTTACAAATTATTACTTTTCTTTCGTAAAATATACGAATGGCGGGGCAAGAAGAAGACAAAAATAGTCTTATTGCCGAGCCCCTAAATATCTGTACATAATAAAGTCATTAAAAACTTGTCATTAAAAATTGATGATCATGGGTTTTTCTGAAGTTTGAGTTTAATAAGTTTATTTTAATTGACAATTATAGTTTTGTATTTTTTGGGAATATACAGTATCTAAAAAATTATATCTAAAAAATATACTGTATCTAAAAAATTATTATAAGTGTAGCTGAAATACCAAATTCTTTTGTTTTAGTATATTACACACCCTGTAAATATCCATGGCTAACATCACCCGAAAGGACCGAACAAATCCTTTTAGATGGGCATTAAATAGACCTAGTGTGAACATTTAGAGCTGTTTTTGAAATCTTTTAACTACGTCCGAGCCATTTTTTTCATTTTTAAGTTATATAGTGAAAATAACCAAAATCCAAGATTTTCCACAAAAAAAAACAGCTCAAAATCATAAATTACAGTGATTTTTTTAATTTGTAGGTATATAGAGATCATAATAAAATAATTTTAAGCCATTTCAAACATCCCAGAAGGTCAAATAATTATTGGAAACTAAAAAAAATTAATTTCATTTGAATTTAGTTACTTTGTAATGACTAAGCATCAGCAATGATTTTATGTACATGTACGCATGCACACACGCACGCACGCACGCATGCATGCACTAACTTTTCAAATTAAAAAGGGTTAAATCCTTCCCTGTCATCCCCCTTCCATTGGCATGAAGTACACAATAAGATTATGTACACAAAAAAATTGTGTACACATAAAGATTATCATGAAATTTATGAAATAAAAAACATTCATAATTATTTTTCCTTGTTGAATGAAGATCATTTTTTAAAATGAAGACATAAAGCATCAAAAATGCCAAATAAAGCAAAAACACATGAAGAATGCAGAAAGTCTGTTTGTTTTCTTTGTATGAGGAAAGGAGACCGAGAGTTAAATGACTTTATCATTGGAAAAATTCACAAATTGTTGAAAACAGACATTGACTTTGCAGATGAAAGAGTCCCACAGGCTATTTGCAATGCTTGCCGAACTCTCTTGCAAAAAAGAGATGCTGGGGACATGAGTGTTTCACTTCCTGCAATCTACAACTTCTCTGCAATCATTGTCAAGCCTTTGACACGAACATCTGGTCCATGTGACTGCCTCATTTGCCAAATAGCAAAACTCAAGCTCAACCAGAAACATCCCTTGGCACCAAAAGAACAGAACAGAAACCTTGACCAAGGTGAATCTTCTAAGCCTGGCCCTTCACCAAAGTCCCGCTTATAGTCATCAGAGAAAAGATGCGCACAATGTTTGTCCATTCTTGCAATAGGTTTCAGACATTCATGCACAATCGGAACAAGACACAAAAACTTGCAAGCATTGGTCCAATCAGATCCTGTTGGTGCTGAGCAAATTGCATCTGCCATCATCAGCTCAAAGGATGTATCTCCTGGAGGAACTGTCCGGCTGAGTCAAGCAAGAGGAGGGCAGTTTATTTCATTAACACCAGGTAATAATAAACTTCTGTGGGAATCACTTCTACTCATAACTATTGTTGTTGTAATCATTCACAAGTAACAAAAAGTTGTTAAATTTATTTCATTTGCTTTTTAGGCCCAGCATCTGCACGCAAATCAACTAGTTCAACACTTACAATGCAAAGCTTGTTAAAAGTTCAGTTGAACACAGGACTATCCAACACGGGAATGCGACAACTTGCCTCAACACTTAACAAAGCAACAGAAACTCGACTAGTTGAGCCATTTTTCCAGCAAAAGTTTGCTGCTGTAGGAAAATCGTTGAATGATTTCTTTCAACTATCAGTTGTCAACATTTCAGCAGAAAAAGGAAAAGCTGAAGAGAAGAGAACAATCATTCACTGCAAAAATCTTGAGGACTTAACCAACAAGGTGTTGTTGTCTAGGGAATACGGCTCCAATCATTTTGTCAAGCTTGGCATTGATGGAGGAGGATCATTCTTGAAAATGAGCTTAGCAGTTATCAAGGTAACTGATGAAGATGATGAAACAAGAAGTCCTCAACAAAAAAGTCTTCGCTTGCTGACAAGCTCATCTGCCCGAGACACAGGTGTCAAACGGCAGCTCATAGTTGCCATCGCTGAAAATGTTTCTGAAACATATGAGAACGTCAAATTGATGATGAACATCATTCAATTAAATGATGTTTCTTTCTGCATTTCATGCGATCTCAAGATGGCCAACATCATTTGCGGAATTCAATCCCATTCAAGTAAACACCCTTGTTGCTGGTGCAACATGGATTCTGACTATCTCTCAGAATGTGGAACATCCAGAAGTTTCGGATCAATCAAGGAGAGATTTGAAGCCTATGTTGCAGCTGGATCAGTTACAAAATCAGCAAAAGATTTTGACAATGTAATCCATCCACCACTTAAAATGGATGACTCAACACTCATTTTGGATGTGATTCCACCAATGGAACTCCATCTTCTTCTTGGAATTGTCAATCATCTTTTCAAGAATCTTTCTGAGTTATGGCCTGGTGCCAAAGAATGGCTAACTTTGCTGCACATTCAGCTCCAGCCATACCATGGCGGACACTTGGCTGGCAATGAATGCCATAAGCTTTTGCAAAACCTTGACATTCTCCAAAGAATGGCAGAAAAAGCTTGTGCCTATCAAGCATTTGGTTTCATTGAAACTCTAAGACATTTCAAAGAAGTTGTCACTTCATGCTTTGGAACAACTCTGCAGGAAAATTATAAAGAAACGATTCAGAAGTTTAAAACTTCTTTCCTATTCTTGCCAATATCGGTGACACCTAAGGTCCATGCTGTTTTCTACCATGTTTCTGAATTTGTAGAAAAACATCAAACCTCCCTCGGAATCTTCAACGAACAAGCAACCGAAGCAATGCATTCAAGGTTCAAGGTTCACTGGGAGCGGTACAAGCGCATCCCAACTCATCCAGAATATGGAAAACAACTCTTCAATTGTGTGACTATAACAGCAAGCATCTGTAACAAACAACACCTACAAACTCAACTTTTTCAGAAATATATGTTTTGGACTAAAAAAAATTAGAAATTGTAAATTTTAGAATTTTTTGAAAAATTTAAAAACTGTTTTTGGATTATGCATTTTGTGAAGAAAGCTTTTAATTCTAGTCTCAAATTTGCAATATGTAAGAATCTGTTTATTTTTTATCATAAATATTGTCCAGACCAAGCAAGTTGTGAAAATATACTTTATGGAATTTTACTTTATGGAATGGTTTAAAAAATATTATCCATGAAAATATAAATTAAACAAAATACAAAATTTAATTTTAAATTGATTTAAATACAAGCATTGCATGGTATTATACGATGTGGAAAGCAATGAAAAAAGGTTTCATAATTTGAAAATGCGGCGATTCCTTTTATCACCAAACCGATTAGAATTACTTAGTCAACAGCATCTTTAACTAATAGTATTATTAATAGTTACGTACTAATTAGGTCTTTCAATGTGTTGTTAAAAATCATATTAAACTCATTTAAAGACTTTATGGTAATTAAGGACAGGTTTAAACTTTCTCTCCTTAGTTTTTAAACAATAAATACATTTACGCAAAAAAACTTGTTAAAATGAACTAACTATTATGCCAATTATTTTCCTTTCAAATAAACTACCCTTTTTGAGTCTCCCATGGGTGTATGCGTCTTCTGCTAAGTGCCTTGTTTCAACTTTGTCTAAATTTCAGACCTTTCGAATGGTTGGCCAGAAAGTGAACATTTTTGAGACGGTTTGATTCAGAGAATGTTTATTATAGCTAAAACATGGACCGTAACTAGAGAAGGTTTTTATCATGGGCAGAAACCTATTATTGATATTTTCAAACTTTACAGGGACGAAGTACCTAAAATCGCGCAAATCATGCGGTAGTGGTAGAGCGCTCGCTTCATAAGCGAGAGGTTCCGAGTTCGATCCCCATCACGTCCCCTGTAGTACCGCGCTTAACTCGTTTCTCCGCGTAGCGGCCTTGTTCGTCAAGGTTTGTGTTTCGGAGTTATAGAGTTGATGGTTATACCATAAATAAGTAGCCTCCTCGTCTGTAGTGGCCTTCTCGGCCTTGAAGAGGTGAATTAACAAAAAAAAAAAAAAAAAAAAAATAAATCAAATGTTGCGGCAAACTAAATGTTAGTGCCTTAAAGTTTTACTTTTTTGCATTACTTTTGTACAAGATCCTGTAAAAGTTATTGTAAAATGTAAGTAAATTTATTTACTTACTTTATATAAATTACTTTTAATTTACTTTACAAATTATATAAAATGTAAGCTTACGTAATTTAAATTTTGTTTTATATAGTTTATTTTTAATAAAGATTTGTTATTACTTTTAATATAAAAAATTTCTACTTAAAAAATATTATTTTACTTGTAAAATTAACTTACATTTGGTAGCATATTACTTTTATGTAATTTACTTTCATATGCAAGTTACTTTTTAATATAACTTTTTTAAAATTAATTTAATTAGTTACTTTTATAGGTAAATGTAAATTACAGTTTGAGGAACTTTTATATTATTTGATGTGATTTTCAAATGTAAAATGTAAAAATTTTAAATGTAAAAGTAAACAGCTTTTTTATGTGACTTACTTTTACATGTAAAAGTAAATTACTTTTTGATGTAATCTTCTTTTACATAACTTACTTTTGAAAGTAAAAAAACTGACATTATAAAGTAAAAGTCGTTTCAAAAAAATTAATCACTTATACGGAAATGTAAATTTACATGAAACGTTTAAAATTACTTATGTAATTTACTTTTTGATAAAAATTAACTTACTCGTGTAAGTAAAAAAAAAATTAGTAAAAGAGCCATCCCTATCTTGGAGGTTCGAGCTATCGGGAGTTTTTACTGTATATAAAAATTAAATTGTAATAATTATGCAAATGATTGAGAGTATATTGTAAATATGTTATGGAACATTTATCATCAAAAATATTAGATTCCTTAAAAATATTAGATATTACCTTCCACAACTATCGTCAAACATGCACTTTCTGTCGATTAAAGTATTATCCGAAAATTTGAAATATATTTCTTCCATATGCGTAGCCCAGGTATGAAAGGAACCAGTTCCAAACAAGGCCATATCACCTCCACCGAGTGCAGCGTGACCAGTTACATATGACATAATTTTACCTATGGTGAAATTATTTTCTTCATTGGGAGCCTTGTAGCGAGTACATGACATAAAACACAAATACTTGGTGTTTGGTTTATTGATTTTTCTAGTGATTTCTAAATGAAGAATATTTTATTTACTATTTTTGACATCTCCATGTTACAATTTTACTTGCAAAAAATTATAAGCTCGCCTTCTATAAAGTATGAATAAAGACTGTCAGGAGACATGGTTTGAGCTTCATTTATATCCAAATCGCTGTACAATATATCAACAAACACAACACCTTCATTAGTTTCATATATTTCAAAAGTCTTTCTAGAAAACCCATGCTCGTACATTGATTCCGCGAAAAAGGTCTGCATTAATCGTACGTTCAATTGAATCTTTTTGAGAGCTTCATCTACATTATTTTCACGTGTTTTGTCAGGTGATATAAAAGATCCATCAGAATTTTTGCAAACAATATACACAGGAAGAACCTTTCTGAAAAATAAATGCACAAAAAGGACATAATTCCTTCGTAACAATAAATCATGATAAAAACAAAAATTTTAATTTTGTTTTTCGTTAAACAGAGCATTTGTTAGCTGAAGCCAACAATTTGATTGATCCATATTTAAAACAAAGAATTTTTCTGCGATAAGAACCCAACGTATTTGATTTAAGGGCATAAGTAATGAAAAAATTTAGAATAATGCAGATATTTAGTTTAAACATACTGCATTCTATTATTTTATTTACTAATAAAAACTGCTTTTACTACTCAGGCTAAGATGTAAAACAATTTTTCTTACAAATAATTTAATTTTGCATTTAAATGAATAAAACTTTAAAAATTAAATAAAAAATTTAAACGTTACTATATCAGTATACTTTCTACGTATGCAATTGAAAATAACGTGCATAACTTATGCACTCGAAAATAATATGCATAACTTATGCGAATTATAATCGAAAATAATATGCACATATTTCGATTGCATCAATAAAAAAATAATTCTAATTAAATGAAAGTAAAATTACAGTGGTAATCTTACTAGTACTATGTCAATAAAACCATTTTTATAATCGTCGTAAAACAGTTATCAACATTGTTGCATAACATATTATACCAACTATACCAGGGTTGTAAACATCGTTAAAACGACCAATATTACATTGGCCGCACCATAAATTTAGTAACTATAAATTTCTAAATTAAATTTTTAAACGTTTTCATTATTTATTTCTATTACCGTAATTTTGTCATTGCTTTTTTTTGTAGCCTATAAGCTGATCCTATTTGGGAGTGACGTAACTTTAATAATAATTTAGGAGTGACGCACAATTTATACTCAAGCAAACGTCAAACAAACATTACAATGTTTTTGATCAACAAAACATAGTATTCTAATATTTGAGTTGTAGCATAAAGCTTAAACCTAGTTCATTGTAATTAGAATAGTTAAAAAAAACATAAACACCTTGTTACCTCGGATTTTCAGATTTAAGATATATAACCTTAATAGTCAATGGCACGCAATCTTCGTTGGTCAAATGAACTTCATTCAACCCGACTGCAAGCTCTGCATACACTTTAAAGTACCCATTTAGTACAGGCCACTTGCGAACAATACCAAGAGACAAGCAGCTTAACCATGAAGCTTTACTTGTGCACTCTCCATGAAGGTATATGAGTGGGTAAGTTACAGTAATTTCTGTTTTGGTCAAATCATAGTTAAACAGTCTGAACATGGCAAAAGTAATTTCTTATTTTCTACAAATATCAAAAACAAATTGTCACTTTAAATTTTAGACTAACAATAAATAATTTTGGTTATATAAAAAAATATTTTTATGTAACACAATAAAATAATACGAATAAAATAAACGATACAAAAAAAAATGTGTGGATTTCTTCTTACAAATAAATTTCTTTCTACTTAAGTATTGTAGTATTTTTTGACTTTGTTTTAACTTTCTTACTCCTGTTTTTTTTTTTTTTTTATTACTATTATTTTAAAGCATTATACAAAAATAATTTATAAGAATAAATAACATTGTAACATATAGTTTGTTCGAACAGCAACAAACACGATTAAAAGAAAGAAAAAAATTTTTATATTACAAAAATCTATGAAAACAATGCGTGTGTACATTTGCATAATGAAATATAGTGCTCAATATTATGAGAAACAATGCGTGTGTACATTTGCATAATTAAATTTAGTGCTCAATATTATGAGAAACAATGCGTGTGTACATTTGCATAATGAAATATAGTGCTCAATATTATGAGAAACAAACAACATAGCTACTAAAAAAATAAAGATTTTCATTGAATTACTTGTTGCTATAGTTATAAGTAATTTATATGAATTTGTCACTTTATATGTAGTAATGTTGGGCTTTTAAATAAATTTTTAGAATGTTTTTCGTGAAACTAATCTTAAAAAAAAAAGTACAACAAAAGAAAAAGCTGAAATATTATGCAAATACAAATAAAAACAACAACTTATATATTTGAGCTATATTGAACTAATTTACTGTAGCAATTCTATAATAAATATTCCACGTACGCAAAAAGACATTCTCGTCTGACAACCCTATAAGCTAAGTTATAATACATGTATAATTAGACAAACACAACAACAAAGCAAACACGGGCCTGCAAAAAAAAAAAAAAAAAATTTTAGTTATTATGTCCTTTATTGTTCCAATATAGAAAAAAAGAAAGTAAAAAGTTTGTAAAGACGGTAACATTGAAACCACGGAGAATTTGTGCTTCGCTGGGAATAATTTGGATTGATTATTGGAAATATCAAGGAGCTTTAATAACTTTTATTAAAGCACCTTGGGAAACATAGCACGCATAAATTATCCACAAGTTAAAGTTGTTTCATTTTTTTTTTTAAGTTTAAAAGCTTTTAAACAAAAGGTTGCTTAGGTGACTTTAATACTGGTGTAGAATGTTGAAAGATTGCTAGGATTGCTATATGAATGAACATATAAAATGTTTATATATAAAAATACTAATTTTTAAAAAGAAAACCTAAAATAAAAAATCATTAGAAACTAAATAAAAAATTACTTTTAAATGTTAATAAAAGCATCAAAAAATGAAAATATCAACTGAAAAAAAATCAAAAATTAAGACTAAGTGAAATATTTTTTTCAAAACCAATTCTAAAATCTACATTTCTATAAAATAACATAATACAAAACAAAATCCAGTCATAGCTATTCATAATTAACAGAACAGATTTACAACTGGTGTTCTAAATAAACAGAACAGGAAAAAAAATTTATTTACAATAAAAGTCTGCTTGAAAATTCTAAGTTTAAAATAGATATTTTTGTAAAAAAAAAAAAAAAAAAAAAAAAAAAAAAATGCAAAACAGAAAAAGTCGCAAAGTAGTAAAATCAAGAAAAAAAATTGACAATGAAACAGACAATATACTTATCAACAAGTTTTTTATAAAAAAAATTGGCTTGATCAAAAGTCTTTTGTTTTTTTTACAAAAAACCAAAGAAAGTTAAAGAAATTTGTATCAAAGACATTATTATACTGCAGTGATACCTCTTTATCTTGAATCTCAAGATGAAGTGGGTATTTAAATTATCAAAAAGTTGCAGTGTAGGTAGAAAAAATAACTGAATTTAAAAAATGTTAGGATTGCCACAGTTATATCAAATATAACGTAAATTAAAACATACATTATGATAACGATGCACGACAATAGTTGTTTTTTCGATTATTATGTTTAATTCCCTCAAATTTTCTGTGATTACCTTGTAACAAGCTGTTAATATATCCGTTACTTTTTAGTTATACAAGACATCTTATAAAATTGCTCTTTTTTTAAATACTAATACGTCATATATATAACTGTATTCGCGGGAATGACAAATTAAACTTGTCATTGTTCGATATAGGATCGTCGATTTACAGCACTGCCATTTCTATTTTCATTCACGCGATTTCGCGGGTTTGTGAAGTGAGAAACATCGTTCTCTAGTTGCGAGTTATAAAAAAAAGTTGTTTGCTGCAAGCTGTTCATACTCACCGAACTATCACGAAAAATTGGAAACCGATTTAAGGGCAAACTAGAAATACGCCCGGTAAGAGGACTACTCCGATTTGTTAATCTATTTAGACTAGGGCTACCTGATGTTGGTAAATATTTTGAGCGCATGCTATTGTCAATATATCCCATTGAAAGACCATCAAACTCTATAAGTTCTTGCTGGTGCTTGTTTTGCAAATCTAATAAGCGTTTTTGCCGATTAGATTGAAGTTTATTTATGTCTTCGCGAATCTAAAAGATAAATAAAAAGAAATAAATTAAAAATAATAATAATAATGATGAGACAAAAACTTTAAATTAAATAAGTGTACCATACCTTATCTTCGAGAACACTTTTATGAAGTGTAATATTGTTTTTTAACTCTTGCAATTCTTTATCAATGTGATTTTTCAAATGTGTAGACTGTCTCGTTTGATAATTAACAAGTATGTCTTGCTCTTGTTTCAGCTGAACGCGTAATGCATTTAATTCATTTAACTGCTTTTCATCTGAACAAAGCTACACGCAAAAAAATAATAACTTGTAAAAAACAAAATTCACACGTTCTTCTTGCAAATTAAAGTTTATTAACTTAATCTTCTTTTAACCCAATGTTAATCAAAATCTTATTTATAAAGAAAGAAAAATAAGAAATAAAGTATCAATTGTCATGTAATAAAACGTTTTTGAATGACCTTACCTCCCAAGAAAAATTACTATACAAACAATGCAATATGCGGTGCGTTGTTTATATTATTTATTTATACTATTTATATATCATACTATTTATTTCACTATATCTTTGTGATTTTGTTGTCACATAGCCTCTGATTATTATATTCATACGTTCTACTTATCTTTCATTTCAAACAATAAGTGAAAAGTCTAATAACTATATTATTTTTAATCAAAGCTGCAATTAAAGAGATCGATTCTCCAGAACAGATAAAAATTAAGGATAACTTCATATATTTCAAAAATATTTAACTTGACTCAATAAAAGTTTTACAATATCTTTTTAATTTTTTACAAGAATACCATTTGTTTTTGCACTTAACTCAGCTTTTTACAGCGTTGTAAAGAACTTAAGTACAACCCCCTAAAATTGTAAAGTACTTAAGTTTAAAAGTGATAGTAAAGGAGGTAAATACATTTAAAAAGGTTCAAGCTGTTACTTTTCAATGATGGATCTTTCAGTAACGAATCCTAAGGTCAGAATTAAAGAAGGAATTGCCTGATTGCAGTGATGTTGCTACGACTACTAAATGTTGGACTTTCAAGAGTGAGAACTCTTTACTAAATTTAAATTCAAACTGAAGAAGTTAATTCTGAATTTTATCAAAAGGAAAAAGTTAGTTTGAAAGTTTTATTGAAAGAGAGAAGTTAATTCTAAACTAATAGTTCAAACGCAAGTTTTCTGATAAAAGACAACAAACATAAATTAATTAACTAAAAATACAGGTCTTGGTCTATTCGTCAGTGACCATTTCAATATATTATTCCTTATTTAATTCAATACTTTTTAATAAATGGTAGGAAAATAATTTATTCAAAAAAATGCTCTTAGAGCCAAAAAATTTCCACATACTTAGAGCTTATTAGAACCCTCATTTATTTATTTCAAAAGGAAGAGTCTGAAATTAACATCTTTCTACTTTATAAAAAAAAGTCTGCAGAAGATGTGCAGATTTACCTCATTGATTAGGTAATTACCAAATTAAGAAAAAAATATAACATAAGTATCTCTAACATAGATAAAAATTGTGTGATAATTCTCATGGTGTTTTTCAAATTTTAAAGCCATAATACAATTTCAATCCTCTCATTAAGACTATATTTATTTTAAAAGAAAAAGAGTTTCCACAAAAGGGGTCATGGGGAGCTAGGTATGTCAAATAAGCTATTTCTATCTGTTAGACTTTTCTGCTAGCAACTTTTTTGGAATAAACTCTCAATGAAAAAAACTTTTAATTAAGTTGTTTTTAATACAAATTTTGGTGGAATATTAAACTATGACGCAAATTTTGGTGGATTGTTAAATTATGACGCAAATTTTAGCGGATTGTTAAATTATGACGTAAATAATCAAAATAGCAAACAGAACTATTGGGGGAAGGAGAAGGAAGGGGGAAGAGTCATGGCAAATTGATAACTTTTTAAATTAATTTTTCTTTAAAATTTTTTAAAGAAAAATTAATTTAAAAACTGAGCATAAGCATTAGTAGCTAGATATTTGTGCAATTGTGGCGCAGTGATTAGTGCAAATACTACTCTGCTGTGGCCTTCTTGGAGCACCTTACTAATGGATGTGATGTTCCCTGAGTGGTAAGACAATAGTCAATAAAGATTCAATTTTTTTGCTTGGATAAGAAAATATTTTTTGTGTTCTTTTAAAATTTAAAACAAAATAGTATAAGCAAAAAAGTTTTCTTTTGTTGTTAGAAATTTTTGTATTGTTAGAAAGTTTTTGAAAGTTTTTTAAATTTTATATAATATATACATGACATTTACCTTCCATATACAATCAGCTCATCTTACCTACTGTCAGTAGTACTAGCATTTACAATTACAGTGTTTTTACAGATGTTTTTACATAACAATACATAAGTGGATTTTTTTACATTTAAATAATGCATGTTGCTTTTTACATCTCATGCTAAATATGCTTAATTAATTTAATTATTTTCCTTAACTGGTTCTTTGGAATTTTCTCCCGTCCTTATGTTTTCCTGACTGATACAACTTACAGTTTTTTAAGTCTTCTCAGTCAACGGTTTATTTTCTGTCAATTACTTTCTTTCTCAGTCAACTTTTTTCTTCTCTCTGTCAATTACTTTCTCTCTCGTCAACTGTTTTCTTCTCTCTGTCAATTACTTTCTCAATCTGTCAATTACTTTCTCTTTCTGCCAACTGTTTTCTTCTCTCTGTCAATTACGTTCTCTCAGTTAACTGTTTTCTTTTCTGTCAACTGTTTTCTTCTCTCTGTCATTACTTTCTTTCTCTGTCAATTACTTTCTCTCTCTGTCAACTGTTTTCTGCTCTCTGTCAATTTCTTTCTCTCAGTTAACTGTTTTCTTCTCTGTCAATTACTTTCTCTCTGTGTCAATTGCTTTATTTTCTGTTAATTTCTTTCTTCTCTGTCAAATGTTTTCTTCTCTGTCAATTGCTTTCTTCTCTGTCAAATGTTTTCTTCTCTGTCAATTGATTTCTTCTCTGTCAAATGTTCTTTAACTTTCTTCTTTGTTTTCTAACTCATAGCATAATTGTTGTTTGCAGCCTTGTTGTAAATTTGTTAAAATAAAAAACATAAACACACAAAAGAAAAAACACACAAGGAACTGCAATTAACTCACAAAACACACAAGGAACTGTTATATAAGCAAAATATGAACAAATATGAGCAAAATATGAACAAATATAAGCAAAATATGAAAATATGAAAATATATGAATAAAAAACACACAAGGAACTGTAATATGAGAAACTGTACAAGATTGTAAGTATTGAAGCAGTCAAATTATCTAAGAGCATAAGTACACATAAACATTCAAATGACAATGATTATAAATTATACAAGTTTTGCTCCCTCAATAATCCCTAAAATTGATTCACTACATTTAATCATGGGCCTAATCCAAACAAGAATGAGATTGCTTTTTCTACACTATTTATAACCGACAAAAAAAATGTTATTTATCTCAAAATCATATAAACGTTGCACTGATAAAAACAAAACCAATCATAAAAGAATTAGTCCAGACAATGATGAAAATGATGTTTTCATTAGTTATGTAACATTCTTGTGCAAATTATTTTGAAACTACGTGTCAAAATAATTTGCACAAGAATACTATAATATACTTAGTTATGCATAGATTTACTTACTGCATAATTAATACTTTAAGTTTTATGCATGTAACAATGATCAGGTAAAAAATTGAAAAAAAAAAGTGGTTGAAAAAGATTTTTCTTTCCATTTAATGAAAATAGTGAGATTGCCCTTTTTTTTGATGTTGTACATTTTTTTTATAATTTTTTGTGCAACTTATAACTTACTTAAATATTTCAGTTGAGTAACCTTTTTAAAATGTACGAAAATTAAAAATTTTTAAATTTTTAAAAAGTCAATAAATATTATATAAACTATCATTAAAAGTCTGAAATACAAATTGTCAATAGTGGTAACTATTTTACTTTGTGTCAAAAATTGTTTATTACCCATGATATATTTTAAAATCAAAATTTAAATTGAAAATAACACGTTTTACTTTTTGTTTTTGAAGCAAATCCGTAATACTTTGCTCATACTGTGTTCCAAGATCAGCAAACTTTCTTAATCGGTCTTCTTTGAATTTATTGATAATGGCTTGATGATTTTCTCTAGGAGCATTGGCTAATGTTTGCTTTTGCAAAACTTTAAATTGGTTCTCTTGGATCTTGCATGTTTCACGAAACTGCTTTTTTACACGTTCTTCTTGAGCCTGAAAATTTCAGTTGCACCAAAAAGTATTAGTAATAAATATCAATACAAATTGAAATATATTAGAAAAATAATTTCACTTTTTTTCTTGCTAAATCTCACCTTTAGATGTTTTGGTCGTTGCCTAAGTTCTAATAGGTGTTTTTTTTGTAAATCCATTTCTGCCTTTTTATTGTATTCCATTTGATTTTCCCATTCTGTGGTATGCAATCTCTTTAGCTGCTCATATCGCAAATTGTGATTCTCCTTCATTTGGTTAAGTTTAAGTTCTTCAGTGCATTGACGATGATGCAACATCATCTGGTGAGCTCTGTCTTTTTGTGTCTGTAATTTATTCAGCTCCTAAATCAATAGTAATAAAAGCAACAAGAATACAATTAAATATTCTTTATATTTATAACATAGCTCATATAAATATTTAATAAACTTATAAATAAACTTAAACACAACAAATGTAAATTTTCAATATACTTTAAACTATAATTGTATCATATTAAAATATAATATCAATATACTCACTTGAAATTAATTATATATCTATAAATTTTAATTTAAAAAAACAAATACAATGAAAAAAACTTGCCTCATAAAGATTCTCTTTTTCTTGTTTTTGTTGTTTCAGAAGTTGTTCTCTGCGAAATATTCTCAGCTGTTCTTCAAAATCATTAGCGTGTTGAATTCTCAAATTATGTTCTTGTGTTTTGTGGTGATGAAGGTATTGTTCTTTTAATTGATATGAGGTCAATGATGCTCGCTTTAGCTGTTCATCCTAAACATCAGATTATTTAAATAAGAAAGAATGAATAAAATAAACATCTATTAACATATAAATTTGTTATAAACAAATCGGTTATAGAAAGAGCTGAGAAAATTTTTTTGAATATTTACTTCATAGCTCAGGATTAATTACAGATCTTACAAATACACTTTATTTATTTTTTTAAATCCATTCATTTAACTTTAAAATTAAAAATTACAACTATTATAATTTACAAAATTAGGCTTGGTGCCACTCATATAATTAAAAACTAGTCATTGGAGTGACACCTTAATAAAGTAAATAAATAAAACAAAACAAAAAAAGTTCTCAATATTCAAAATAATTATTTTGAAGGAATCAAAATTCCATAACCATTAAAAGTTTAGTGCAAATATAGATCTATTTATGTGAAAACTTCAGTAATAAAAATATAGTTGCTTAAATACAAATATTGCTGTTTTTAAAATTTTATATACTTTTATCAAAAATTAATTGCAAAAAACATCCAGAAAATTCAGGAAATTGAAAAGACTTTTAAGTGAATCCCAGAAGTTTCCTGAAGAAAATTGTCTATAATATTACGTTATGTTTATACTATAAGTTACAATTCCATAATATAAACATTAAAATATTACCAAAATCATAAAAATTAAATACATGTATATCTTGTTATTAAAAGTGAGTATTGCATATTTAAAAAATTTTGAAACCTTTTTAAGTTTTTGTTTTGCAACTTTGTAGCTGGATTTAAGTTGACTTAAAAGAGAACGCATTTCTCCTTCTTGCTTTTCCTTCAACTGTCGAATCAAAATTTTTTCATTGTTAAAACTTTCTTTTACCTAGGAAAATATTATTAAATACATTACTCAATACAAAAAGCAAGATAAAAACATTCATTAGATTTGATTTAAAAACCTACAATTTGCTCCAGTAACAGTTTATTTCTTGCATTAATTTTTTCCATTTCCTTGTCAAACATGTGCATTTGACTTTCTAACTCTCTCTGTAAACATCTTTGATGTTCAGCAAAAACTTGCTGATGCTTCTGATCAAGTTGAATAACTTGTTTTTGGTGTTGCTGTCGCTCCCTAAAGTTATAGATTTTTATTAAATTATCTTACTTGTAATTCTATGTTCAAATTTTAAAAATAAACTCTCCTTCATCTTTATGTTGTTAATGCACACACACAGACAAAGTTCAGCTAAACTACAACAATTAAATACGCTATAAAATTTAGATTTGAAATCCAGATTTGTCAAAGAGAAAAAATGTAAATGTTTTATTTGTAAAAATGAATACAAATCAAAAGTTTCAAAAAAAAGTTTTAAATAAATATTTGAATTTTTTTAAAATTTTGAGTTCAAATTTTTATGTGAGGTGCATAATCATTCAAAAATAGTTATTGTAAAATTTTGAGACAACCAAACATTATTAAGAAGTAGCGCAGTTATGTAATTTGAGTAAATTGTAGTATTCGTGCCTATTTTTTCAACATTTAAAAGATTTCACTGTCAGTTTTCAAAATTTTTTCGAGAAGTTTTAGTATGTTATTTTTCACTAAGTAACGTAATACAGGTAAAAAAAAAACTGGACTGAAAGAATAACATTTAGGAGTCACACAGGACAGAAATAATATGTTACTAGTGTACAAAAATGCCTAAAACAATGGTAAAAAGAAAATTATATCTTATTTAAATTTTCCTCATAAGAGACACCTGTTTGCAATGGTTAAAGTTTTCCCCATTCTAGAATTTTCCATTTTAACTAGTACACTTGAAAATTACAGTACTACTGCTTGTAGTAATTTACTGCTTGTAGTAATTTACTGCTTGTAGTAATTTACTGCTTGTAGTAATTTACTGCTTCTGAATTGCACAATTGCTTAAATATCAACTCTGGTAAAAATTAGCAGTTAATAACATTACATAGCCATAATAGAGCAATAAGAAAAAAAAGTCTCAGGGAAATTCCCAAAGATTTTTAATTGCTTTTAAAGAAATTTTTTTGAAAATTTTGATTTATACAAGTATATAACTTTGATTTATCTTAACTTTAGTATATTAATTATCTTAACAAATTACAAAAAAAGTTTAAGAGTGAATTTCCGATTAGAGGCTACACTTTTTTAACTGAGTTAATTAATATTTCTTTTATATTTTCATTGCACTTGCATTCTTTCTGAAAGAAACTGCAGCGAGAATTTAAAGATTGACACTATATTGGTAAAATGAAAAAACTTGATACTGTGCAACCCCTAAAGATTTTTCTTTCAGCCCAGTTTTTTTACTGCGCCATGGCTGCAGTAGTTAAATTTTTTTTCTCCAATTAACTAAATTAAATAGTCACATGTTAAAAAACACATGTTAAAAAAGTTACTTGTCTTAAACAAAAATATTCTTGGGTACTTTTCTAAATGTTGGGAAATGATTTATGATAAATATGAACTGAATAAAAAATATTTTATGATAACTGAACAAAAAAAGTTTTAAAGAATAAGTTATATATACATAAAAACTTTTCCATAATGTCATACTTAAATAAAAAATGGCATTGTGGAAACCTAAAATATTTAAAACAATAAATTTCAAAATTGCGCTGAAAAATTTAACTACACTTTTTTTTTTATTCACCTCCCTAAGGTTGAGAAGGCCACTACAGATGAGGAGGCTACTTAATAGTGGTTATAACCCTCTCTCAACTCTATAACTCCGAAACACGAACCTTGACGAACAAGGTCGCTGCGCGGAGAAACATGTTGATTTATTTAAAAAAGAAATTTAAAATTTTTTGAATTTAAAATAAGAAAAGAAACCTTAGCAAAAGAAAAAATAAAAAGAACTTAACTAAAACTAAAATACAAAACAAAAATATAATTAAACTAAAACACTAAGATTATTTATATCAAGTTTTAATTACGCTTAGAATAATAAACATCGAACTTTATCTTTTATTTTATTTACTTTGTTGTTTTTATATTATTAGAAACCCTTACTTCTAATGATTGTTTAAAGAATACGCACATTTAGTTTAAATTATAGTGTTTTTTTGTTTTAATAACATAAAAATAGTAAGTTTCCATGTAAATACACACTAGTAAATAATATATGCATTAAAAAATTTATTATTTGATTTAAATGCATTTCAATGATATAAAAACATTAGTATAAATATAGATCAAAGTTATTTAATAAAAACAGCTTTCAAAAACATTTTTTTTTGGACAAAATCTTGTTTGTCTTTTTGATTGTATTAATTTTAATGATTCTTACATAAAGTTCAATAAGGAGACTATATTTGTCTAAAAAGTTGCTTTTATAAAATCAAAATGATTTTTTTTTAATAGCATTTTTTATAATAAAAGATAAAAATAATATTTTGAGTGCTTACTTTAGGTTATAAAAAAAGAAAAAAAAAAAAAACTGAAGAAAAAAAAAAGACTATATTATTATAATTGAATATTATGTACCTAGACCCATATCCTCAGTTGATATCTGTTATAAAGCTCCCCTCCCCATTAAATTTCAGCACTTTAATGCTTTAATGTGCTAACCTTAAGCCACTCTCATTCCTATATCTACTTACCTTTTATAAAAAAGTAGTTGATCGCGATAACCATTAGTTACTTGATGTTCCATAAGTTGTTTTGCAACTAGTTGAGCTGGACGTAATGTTGAAAATCGATTGTCATAAACTTGCTTTTCTTGAATAGGCTGGAAGAAAAAATGCTTCAGAAGTAAAAAATGCAAAAAATTAAATTTCAAAATAAGCTGAAGCTTTGATTAAAAAAGCTAAACTCAGCAAAAACAAAAATCACTTATTAATTTAAAAATCTTACGCTAGTAAAAAATACTGGTTTATCTTGTGAGGAAGAAAGACTTGTAGAATCATCTTCTGAACCTGTGTTTGGATAAGTATCACTGAGTGAACTTTTATGACTTGATATACTCATTTGTTTCCCATTCTGTATACAGAATGTGTATATACATAATATATGATACAAACATATATACATTTATATACTATATATATATATATATATATATATATATATATATATATATATATATATATATATATATATATATATATATATATATACTATATATATATATATATATATATATATATATATATATATATATATATATATATATATATATATATATATATATACATACATACATATACAGCAAATTACAAAAAAATATTTTACTTTGTTATCTCGATCATTCCAAAGATTTTGAACAGATTCTTTTTTCTTTGGTGTTTTATTTTCAGATTGTTCATCTTCAGCAGCACCCATCATGATTTTTACTCTATTATAATTTTCTTGATTTAAAGTTGCAACTGCACTCTTTGTTCTTTCTATTAGGTTTAACAATATGTTTCTGGGTCTTTGACGACATATAAAAGGCTCCTACACAAGAAAGACTACCAAATTGAGATAAGGAATAATTTATGTAAAAAAATATTTTTGTTTTATTTTTAAGGTTAGAATTATTTCTTTTTTATAGTAACAAAATCTAATTCTATTTATTTTGACGATGCTTTGTCATGACATGACCTGTCCTTTATGCTAATTTCCTACATAGGATGCAGAAAATAAAGAGAAATGTGGTATTTAACATTCTGATTTAAAACTTGATAATACCTTAAAAGCCTGAGTTTGTAAACATTTGCTTCAAATATTGAATGTCCTGATTTCATAAGAAAGTCTCTAGTTTTTTGGTTCAATAAAAGATATTTTATTATGAGCCACAGCTAAGTACTGATCATAGATAATTGTTTAATCCGAGAAAAGTGTTTTACAGCAATTTAAGATAATTTTAACCAGGTCAGTATATGCAATGACTATCATAGAAAAAAGTGATAGCAGATAGCAGAAATAAAAGTGTAGAGTTAACCTATTTCAAAAGTACTAATATGGTAGCACCACTACTAATACACCATGCTGTAAGTGTAAGATACATTGCTAAAACCCATCACTTCCCTCAAAAATGCTCAACTTCTTTCTCAATTAATGATCTTTACTGTCAAGTAAAGATGAATATATATATATATATATATATATATATATATATATATATATATATTCATAAAAATTTTCGCACATTTTTAAAATTTGCAAAAATTTAAAAGATTTCTTTAGAAATTATTTTTACAGTCAAAATTTTGAGTATTAAAATTATATACATAGGTAAATTATTTCTAAAACCACTAAATTTGTTTTAGCAATAGTTTGTTGTTATTCTAGCGAAAAATTAAATTATTATGGGAAAAACTAATGAATTAACAACAGAAAAATGCTCAGATTGGTATTTTGCAAGATAAAGGATTGACACTAACTGCTATCGCAATAAATAGCCATAAATACAATAAATAGCTATGTTTACATGGTCTTGAACATCATAAATACTCACAAATTTCAACATAATGGAGCATCATGTCAATATGTAAGCTTGTAAGCAGTTGGTTATATAAAAATAGGATTGAGGTCATTTGTCCCTGGCCTGGGAATTCACTTAACCTCAACCCTATTGAAAATTGCTACAATCATCTTTAAAATAAAGTCCAGAAAATGAGACCTATTTTTTCTGATTATCTACGAGAGAAAATTAGGCCAAAAATATAACTTGAATTTAAGTATAGATTCAATTTATGTTTCCTGAATATTTAAGAAAGCTCATTTACTCTATTCCTAAACATTTAGCAAAATGTTTGAAAGCTTAAGGACATCATACCAAGTGTATTATATATATATATATATATATATATATATATATATATATATATATATATATATATATATATACAACCCTTAGATGTTGTCTGAAAGTTTTTTCCATATTTTGATGACAAAAAGTAAAAAATAACCTGCAAGACCGGAATTTTTTTTTTTATTAGTTGATAGACTGCCTGCCCCAACCAAACCCTCAGTCGATGTAGCAACACTCCCTTGCTGGTCAGGCTAAAAGATAGTAGATGTAGCAGCACTCCCTTGCGGGTCAGGCTATTTGTCAGTTGATGTAGCAGCACTACCTTGCGAGTCAGGCTATTTGTCAGTCGATGTAGCAGCACTCCCTTGCGAGTCAGGCTATAAGATAGTCGATGTAGCAACACTCTGCGCATGATTTACAGTAAAAAAAAATTAAAATAAAAACATTTTATTAAAAAAAATAAAAACATTGTTTATATTGTTAAAAACATGTTTTAAAATGTTTAAAAACATGAATGTTTTTAAAACATTCTGGTCAATTAAATTTGCGTTTTTGTGGTTTTTTTAAAAAACGATTTATTTGTAATTAAATTAATGGTTTTTACTTTCGTCCAACACGCAAATGTTGGACGAAAGTCAAAAGTAATTAAAAGTGACGTATGTGTTGGCGTAAGAATCGCTCTTTTCCTTCCGCTCTTCCCAAAGACAACAAACTATAGATCTATATATATATATATATATATATATATATATATATATATATATATATATATATAATATATATATATATATATATACTACACAAACTTAAAAAATAGATATAAATTTATCAGAGGTGACCGGCTAAGGAAAACAAACTGTTTTTTTTGGTACTATATATTTAACTTATGTTACATCACTTTTTTTGGTACTATATATTTAACTTACATTACATCACTTACATTACCGAGAGATTATTATAGTGGATTTTTTATATCTAACATTAAGAGTTAGAATTATGCAACAAAAGAATTGCAAAAGTATTGAACTTATTCATTAAAAATAAGATCTTATAAATAATTAATTCTAAATAAATAATTAAGAAAGGAAATTTGAAAAAACTAGTGGCACTCTTCCTTAGTGATTTTTCATAACATTTATTAAAGAAAAACAAAAAGTTATTTTTATAACACTTATGAAAGTTATCAAAAAAGTTTATCTGACCGAGAGCAGCTTTAAAAAATTATTTTAGTATTACAACTTTAATAATACTTATTTGAGTCATTTAAATAAGAAAATCTTTGGTTTTGTCGAAGTTTTTACTTACACTTCTTACGTTTATACGAATTGCCTTATTTTCATTAGGTTGAACTTTTAAAATGCTGCAAAGTATTAACATTTAAATCTTTTAAAATATTTTTGATGTAAAAACTGCTATCACAGTTTAGGAGGGAGAGGGGTTCAGGTATATGTGATCGATTGTGACAGGAGGGAATGGGTTAAGAATTGACAAATATAGGGTGACGTGCTTTATGGATGACCCCCCTTAATCACACTTACAAAAAATTTGATTTACTAACACAAAAACAAAAAAGGTTCTAACTATATTAGGAAAAAGCAAATAAACCTTTTTTTTAAAAATAAAAATATTTATATTGCTCTTATTTTTATTTATTTATGTATATTTATATGTCAACCAAAATAAGTATACATAAACAAATAAGAAAATAATAATATAAACAATTTTAATTAACATTAAAAAAATAATATAAGATTTTTTTTCTAAATTCTCCTAATATAAAACGTTTTATTTAGAACCTTGTCAAACCAACGCGATTTACTTAATGACATAATTTATTTTGTTAATAAAAAAGCGCCAGAACTTTAGTAAAATGCATGTAGTTTTAACATATGTTACAAAATTTAAAATAAAAATGTGTTGAGCATCGTTATTCAAAACTTAAGCATCATTATTTAAAACATAAGCATCATTATTCAAAACTGTAAATGTGAAAACGTAACATTTAATACTCTTTCGCATACATTATTAAAAAACTTTAATTTTTAAACTAAATTTTTAAAAAAACAAAACTTTATCATGTTTTTGTTAACTCACGTTACCTGAAAATTGCAAAAGTTCTTTCGTTATTTTCTTGAATTATGTATACTTTATAAAGTATAAAATCTGACCAACAACAATTTGAACTTGTTAGCTCCATTTTCACGCTAAATTAATTCAGATTATGTAAATAAATTCATGGTTAAGATAACATTTTACAATGATTTTTTTATCTTTAGCTTTTACTCAACCAAGAGCCCCAATGCAAGAAGAGTAGTTTAATTCAGAGTAAACTTTTCTCAGCGTAAATAAGCAAACACTACAAGTTAGCAGGATTTGCATAGACCCACAAGCCACCAATGTTAGCTGCAAGCTGTTGCTGAAAATCCATTTATTTTTAATTATCCATGAAACTTGCCAGTCGTGAAAATAAGTATGCTTGACACTTAATTTTACTAATGAGTAATTACCATATCTTTTTATCATTAAATTAGCTCAAAATAAAGTTTTATAAAATGTATCATATACTTTGTAATATGGTATATATCATATAATAGTCTCATGTTAATACAAATGTCATAATATTAAGTTACAATTATCAGAGACATTAGAGATTATATTAGGAAAGCACTAATATAGAGCAGCTTAGTGCTTTTTAGTTTAATGTAGCAAATGCAGAGGAAAGAGGCCAGCTCATTTTTTTATGTACTCATTAAATTTGAACTTATAATTGGTGTTATAACTTTGTACCACTTACTTCACTCATTACTTTATATCAGAGGTTGCAAGAGCACAACTGACATTATGTATGCTTACTATAATATTACTATAAGTCACAATTAATAATTTAAACCTTATGGCAAATAAATTGTGGTCCAATCATTTCTAAAATCACAAAAAGGCAGCAAGGCTCGAATTAAGTGATTGCAAATAGCGATATCAGGAAATGCTTCTGGTCTTTAAATTTTTAGTTTTTTAAACACCATAAACTCTGTTTTTATCACTAAACTCAATAGTTGTTAGTCAATAAAAAATATTTATAATGATCTTGAAACTATGATATAAAATCTCATTATAAAACCGTATTATTACTATTTTTTTTATAATTATAAAACCATATTATTACTATTATTTTTATAATTATTAGAAATAATGATTTAAACTTTAATATTTTAATTCATATGATAAATCATCTTATAAAACTAGGAAAATAAAGCATACAATACGATGTAATATTAAAAAAACAACAGCAAAGAATTTAGGGGTGATCAAATATTTTAAATAAAAGAAGTCGCAAAACAAAATATAAATATTCCCTCTGTTTCAAAATACTGATCTGATTTGCATTCAATATAAATAATTATTGAAAATATAATGTTAATTTTTTTTAAGCCTTAGGCAGGTGCACAAAAATAATGTAGTTGCAGAGAAACCACAAGAATATTTTAAACAGGCCTTCATTATATCTTTATTTTACACCATTTCCGAAATGAAAGTACAAATCTAATAAAAATTGCTGTTACTAGGAATTTTGTTGTAGAGAGATAACTGCTTTCTAAAAGTTAATAAAAATGTATCAAAGCGAATTACCAAACACAGATGCTATAAATCAAGAGTTTTGGAAAAAAAAAAGGATTGTTAAATCTAAAGATAGGACTAATATTCTGGTTAAAGCCCTAACAATCTGAAATAAAAAATAATACCCTAATCTCTTTGAGCTCCTAAAGATCAGATTCACATTACCCATAATATCCGCAGAATGTTAACGCAGCTTTTGTGTGAAAATTAGTTGGGAGCCAGTATAACTGCAGATGGACTTGGTTTATTAGCTATCCAAGAAAATTGTTGATTAAAAGCATGTCTCCAAATTATGTTTTTTTTTTCACACCATAAAAATTTAAATCAACTATTTGTTTTTGTATTAATACCCAATGTATAACAGTATATAAACAAGGGGCGAATTAACTTAAATTTACAAGATTGCACAAATTTTTGCAGAAAAAACAACAAATTTGCTGCAACAAAAATAGCCAAGTTCTTTTATAAGACTCTTACAACTATTATGTATTGAATATTATTTGTATAAAACAGATATTCATCAAGGTAATACAAATATAGGATAAAAATACTTATTATAAATTAGAATTGAGGAAAATAAAAGCTTGTTACTACTTTAATTAACTTCAAAATACAAATAAACAAACTTAAAAGACAAGCATTTCTCTGTGATACTTGTGGTCCAAAAAGTACCTTAGAACGGACAAAAAATCAAAAGTTATATTCGCTTGACCAGAAAAATTTTCTTATAAATCATTTTAAACATGAAACTTTTTTTTCATAAAAATGTTAACATTTGTTGACCAAATGTTTGCACATTTATCAACCAAATGTTAGATTTTGTTGACCAAATGTTTGCATATTTATCAACCAAATGTTAGCATTTGTTGACCAGATGTTAGTATTTGTTAACCAAATGTTAGCATTTGTTGACCAAATGTTAGTATTTGTTAACCAAATGTTAGCTGTTAGAAGCTGTTGCACGTTGTATGATTTATGTGCATACAATGGTTACAGTAAGCTACTATGAAAGCTGTATGTATGCTAGATAACATAAAAAATGAGTAAAATTAAAAGCTTCATTATAAAAACTAAAAGAATTAAAATATAAGAGAGTTGTGATACTATGAAAAACATTAAAATATATGAGAGTTGTGGTGAAAATGAGAAACACTAAAATAAATATGAAAAACATTAAAATATATGAGAGTTGTGGTGAAAATGAGAAACAATAAAATATATGAGAGTTGTGGTGAAAATGAGAAACACTAAAATATAAGAGAACTGTGATACTATGAGAAACATTAAAATATGAGAGAGTTATTTTAATGCGAGATACATTAAACAACAAATGATGAGAAGTTACTTATTTTTGACTTTATAAATATTATACAACTCAAAAGTTATACATTATGTTTCTCTAAAAACAAAAACAAACAAAATTATAGTTACATTAAGTAGACTTTCTGCTGTAGGACGATTTGATGGGAGTTTAGCTAGACATTTGACAACAAAACTTCGAAAATCTTCTGACCTAAATTTATTAAAGAGATGTTAAGTGAAATTATATATAACAAATGTCAAAAAATTGCATAAACCAATGTTAAAAAACATGTATTCATAAACAGATTGTAAAAATCACGAAATGGATTATATAAAAAATGGGATATTTCTTGATTATATAAATAATTTCATGTAAATTATTTTATAACATTATTTGTTTTTTTTAACTTATTACACTGAAAGATTATTTAGAATAAACTTTTTAATTATATAAAATACAACAGAGTTCTTTTATTATATAAACAATGCAATTATTCTATTATAAGCAGTTGAAAAATAATGAATATAATTGCTTCGAAATAGTGTAACTTTATTATAATATAAGCTTATAATATAAAGGATGATTTGACATATATCATTTTGCGAACTCAAACGAATTCCAGCATTTTGCGAACTTAACTGATGCACTTATGCCACTTTGTGCTCGTGCAGATTCGGACTTTTTGCAACTGGTTTGTACTTATGAAGTTTTTTGCAACTGGTTTGTACCTATGAAGATTTTTGCAACTGGTTTGTATTTATGAAGATTCACACTTATTAACAGTTTGCACTTATGCCATTTCGCACTTGCAACATTTGCAACTTTACAACTTTTGAAATCTTTTCATGATTCATTTTACATTTTTAATTTTCTGCATTTAAAATATTTATAAAGTTTTGGTAATACAGTAACATCAACAAAACATGTTGATGATAACTGATTTTAAAAAAATGTTAAAAACATAGAAATGTTTTTAAAAATAATATTTTAGAGACCAATATTAATGTTTATAAAGGCCAATATTGATGTTATTTATATTTTAAAAAATTACTTTCATTTACAAAATTTATTGTTAGTTAGACAACATTTTAAATGAAGATTCAGCATGACCATATGTATTGAAATCACATCAGAAGATTTTAAAGTTGTTATTTTTAGGTTGTGTTTATATCCTTTTTAGTTGTTATCGTTTTTGTTTTCATTATTTTATTAAAGGTTTTAGTTTATTTAACTAAAAGTTTACAAAGGCTCCATTCAGATATTAAAATAGATATTATTATAGTAACTTAGAAAAGCTCTATACACTATTTTTTTAATACATTTAGAGAAGTTGCAATTATTACGCTTTTTGAAATGTTTTATGACTTTTTTTTTAGTTTATGACTTTTCATTTAAAAAAGTCATTTTTTTTGGTGGATAACTTTAGATACAGTATCCTTTATATAATTATTAGTTTTATGACTTTTCATTTAAAAAAGTCATTTTTTTTGGTGGATAACTTTAGATACAGTATCCTTTATATAATTATTAGTTTTATGACTTTTCATTTAAAAAAGTCATTTTTTTTGGTGGATAACTTTAGATACAGTATCCTTTATATAATTATTAGTTTTATGACTTTTCATTTAAAAAAGTCATTTTTTTTGGTGGATAACTTTAGATACAGTATCCTTTATATAATTATTAGTTTTATGACTTTTCATTTAAAAAAGTCATTTTTTTTGGTGGATAACTTTAGATACAGTATCCTTTATATAATTATTAGTTTTATGACTTTTCATTTAAAAAAGTCATTTTTTTTGGTGGATAACTTTAGATACAGTATCCTTTATATAATTATTAGTTTTATGACTTTTCATTTAAAAAAGTCATTTTTTTTGGTGGATAACTTTAGATACAGTATCCTTTATATAATTATTAGTTTTATGACTTTTCATTTAAAATATAATTATTTATATCCTTTATATAATTATGTATAGCTTTTTTCATAATCATTTTTTGGTAATGAAAAGTGAAAACGGTCTGCAATTAAAAGCTTTCAAGTTATTACACTTATTACACTTTTAAAAAATTTCAAAGCTCAACCACATATCCAAGACTTAGTTATGTTACTGATGCTAATTAAACTAAGTTTAGTAACTGAGGTTAGCAAGACAAAGTTTAGTAACTGTGGTAAGTGAAACTATTTTATAAATTTTTATCAAAATTTTACTTAATCAAACTTCAATTCAGTACTTTAAGTAAGTTTAGTATTTTCAACAATACTTGAAAATCAAAAATTAACAATTTCTGATATTCAGATATTATTAAGAATAATTAAATCGCATTAACTTTCTCAGATATTGCTAAAGGTTTTTAAAAAACATTTTCAGATGTTAATGAATGTTTTTAAAATTTTTAATTCCATGCCTATATGAGATACATTTGAAAATGGGAACAATGTAAGATGACAACTCTTTAATTTTAAAGTAAAAACTAGTTATAATTTAATAGTTTATCTTTCAACATAAATAGAACTAAATGGAAGATAATATGCTTGCAATTAAAAGAAAACATTTAAACAGAAATTAAAAATTAATGCAAACTCTCATAAGGATTGAGGGGGATTTGAACTCAACTTTGAACATAACAAAATATAAAACATTAAATGTAAACAAAATGTCAAATATAAGTAATTAATAATTACCATTGCCCAGAAGTGAGCTGAGGAGGATCATTTTGAGCAATATGATATAATGCACTCATTGCATTCATTTTAAACAATGGAGGTTGGCGTTCAGCTGAAATAATTACAAAGCAGAAATATAAATGAATGCAGAAGATTAAAAAATATAGCAATATTATATTATCGTTAAAAAATATTTTTAAAATATTTAACACAACTTTTGTTTATACAACTATTGTCTCTAATTCTTTCTTAACATTTTCCAAATTCAAAAACAGTCTATTTAATTGTTTATTAAATAAGAAAGTTTTTTTTTTATTAAATAAGTTCTTCCTATTTTCTACGGTCCTTTACTGCTAACTATCTATTATCCATTATTACTTTGTACTCGTTTCAATGCTGGTTTATCTTAATATAATTGCTACGTTTAATGTTCAATGTTGTTTTGCTTTTGTTTTTTAAAGTAGTTTTAATTAGTTACTAGACTTTTCTGAATTTGAAAGAGTGCGTTCTTAAAATGCACGCGGTCATTAGGGAAAGATCTATCAAGCGAGTTAAAACTTTTTACCTTTTGGAATATAATTATTATTTATTAATTTAGAAATATTACATAAAGAATAATATTAAGATTAATAATCATTGTTAAGATCATATTATAATTGAAGTAAGTATCAAAAATAATTTAGCAATTTATATATAACATTTTTATTAGATATAAAGTAGAAAGGATCGCACCTTTTAATTTTTAAAATCGTTTACATTCTGTTTATTTTAGTTTTTCTTTAAGCTTTATTTTTTTTTAGCAGTTTTGTTTTTATTGAGGTTATATTTTATTTTTTAGAAGGAAAATAAGGGTATGGATGAGGCCTAACTATTTTTTATGCAAAAAGTTATACTAATACTATTTCCATAAAATTGGTTATTACTACTTTGAAATTTCTGTGATGCTATTAACTATTTTTGTTCTTTTTTAGAAAATTTAGAAAAATAATTTGAAACTTTGTGCCAACACTGACATGACATGTCACATGTTATTGTATGTAAAGGTAACCTACTTAAAGTATGTAACTTTATTAAAGGATTACAGTTAAAAAGTACAGAAAAAAAATCTAAAGGTAAAGAGTATTGTTTGTATATATATATTTATATTTTGTTCACTTTAAATCTTTTTAAATTTTCTCATGTCATTTTTAAAATTTTTGTTGCACAATTCAAGTTATATATGTTTATTGTTTACACATATGCTTTTTTAATAAGCATGTGTATGTGGTAATATGTGCTCTATAGCTGTTTTATAAATGTGTTTTTATAATAATGTAAAGTGTTTTTTTATTGTTTGCGTATGTGGTAATATGTGTTATATAATTGTTTTATAAATGTGTTTAAATGTTTATACAAGGTTAAATATATATATATATATATATATATATATATATATATATATATATATATATATATATATATATATATATATATATATTGTGTTTATAGTTGGTACATTTATTTATATTATGTTGTTTCCATGTTTTTAAAGTGCTATGACTTGGTAAACCTGTAGAGCAAGATTTGTAAACCTTGCCAGCCAAGTGATGTTCTTATAGCAGAGGGTTACACGCCAGTGTTTAGTGTCAAACTGTTACTGCTTTAGGCTTAGGTGTTTTCTAGCCTTTATTATTAATTATTCTGGAAATACATAAAAATATCTTTTAATAAAATTTTGCATAATGTTGTTACTTATATTCTATTGTATACAACTGTTATGTTACTTAAGTTATGTTATATACATATTATATTATCTTATAGTGTGTGCTGATGTTGTGTGTTGTTGTTGTGATGTTTGGGGCTTAATGATAAGACGGAATTTGTCTTCTTCTAGCCCCGGTCATGTAATTATTTTTTTATAAGTTACGACTGTAAATTTTTTTTTATCGGCAAAAGTGTAAATAAAAAAAAAGATGTTGTTTTTTTGTAGTTTTGAGTTGATAGACATTTGGCATACCATCACGCTGGTGTCTATTGTTAAAAATGATAAATAGGTAATTTCATTATTAGATCTCACTGCTTTTAATCATTCACTAAAAGCCAATACAAAATATTTTGTTACAAATTATTTTATAAACTAAAAGCCAAGACAAATAATTTTGTCATATATAAAATTTGTTTTATCTCAACTTGATTTTTTGTCTTTAAATATTTCAGAATCATGTACTAGCATAAACTATTTTCTAAAAGCTAACATGAAATAATAATATTTAACAACTACTACTCTGGTAAATCACAACAGCTTTTCTCTATAAGGTACATTAATTTTCATTTTTTGTATGAAATGTTTTTCTTATTTATTTACTTATTTGTTACATTTTTTATTTTAGATTTATCAGATGATGTATTTATGTGGTATAGAAGAACAAAATATTGTAAAGTTGAGCAAATTTTTTAAAAACCTTTACTAATAATTTTTTAAAGAAATAATATTGAAGTTTGCAAAAATGGGTTTACAACGTTTTTTTTTTTTAATTTTTCTGTGTTAGCAGTATGTTTATTATTAGAATTGCAGGTTTTTAATAATCTATTATTATTTTAATAATTTTTTATTATTTGCTAATTTATTTATTTATATTAATTTTTTTAAATAAAAAAAAATTTAGAAGTTAATTTTTTTTAAACATCTCCTTTATTTATATATTTTTTTTATTAGGCAAGTTAATCGTCACAGAAATGAAAGAGCTAGGCTTAAGCAAGAAGAAATTAATAATCGACAAAATGCTTGGTATGCTGCTCGGCAAGCAGCAAATAATTTGAACCCAAATGAGGAGAGCATAGTTAGGTGAATTGAAAATAAGTGTGCAGAAATGAAAGATATAGGCAAGATAAAATTAATAATTAACTAAATACTAGATATGCTGCTAGATACGAAAGAATGCATTGCATAGCAAGAAGTAATACTATTCCAGATTATAATTATTTATATATAAATGAATTATATTTGTCAGCATTGTGGTGCTAAAAAATTTCCTGATAAAACACATTTTTTATGTTGTCATAATGGAAAGGTAGTTTTGTCACAACCTTCACCATTTCCACAAGATTTATTTAAAGGAAATTATGCAGATTAAAATGCCAAACTGAAATTTTTTAAATATATTCGAAATTATAATTCTTGTCTTTCTTTTGCTTCATTTAAAGCTAATGTAGTTCAATCCATGAATGATGGGCCGCCATGTTTTAGAATATGTGGTCAAGTTTTTCATCATAAAGGTAATCTTAGGCCAAATCAAGATATTCCGCTGACATATTGTCAACTATACACCTATGATCCACTTGCAGCAGTAAATTTTAGAATGCAACAACATGATAATGATCTTTGCTTAAATGATTTAATGTTTTGATTGCAAACTATTATTAGTAAAGAGAGTCCATTTGCTCCTGCATTTAAAAACATGGCTGAAGTGGAAGATGAAGAAATTCGTCGAGCAGCTATAGAAGGTCGCTCAGTGTCAGATGTAAAAATGTCTTTATTTGAAAGGCAAGTTAGAACGTCGCTATAATCTCCCTTCACATAATGAAGTTGCAGTTGTATTTATTGGTGAAGATGGTGCACCACCTGCTTCCAGGGAAGTTGTTATTTACCCAAGAGGTCATCCTCTTAAAACTATATCAAGTATGTCTGCCAACTTAGATCCTATGGTTTATCCTTTATTTTTTCCAAGGGGTGATGCTGGTCGGCATAATCAATTGGTTCACAACCTCGAATGTGCTACATTGGTTAGAAATCATGTTACATCTCAGTAGTACAATTATAAACTTTCAGTTAGACAATTTTTTTCTTCACCCTTTTATGGCAAAAAACTGTTTCAGCAATATGCTGTTGATGCATATGTTAAAATTGAAGGCCAGCGCCTTACTTTCATCAGAAATAATCAAAACAAACTGAGAAGCGAGCAGTATAATGTCTTACACATACATGTAAACAACCTTGGAAATGATTATAATGTTAGACTAGGGCGTGTTGTAGTTTTGCCATCAACTTATGTAGGAAGTCCTAGACCTTTAAAAGAAAACTTTGAAGATGCTGTGACTACAATTAAAAAGTATGGTAAACCAGATCTTTTTATTACTTTTACTTGCAATCCAAAATGGTGCAAGATAACTGAAAATTTATATTCAGGTCAGACTGCAAATGATAGATCTGACTTGGTTACTAGAATATTTAAACTCAAATTAAATAACCTTCTCAATGACATTTTTAACAGTGTATTAGGAAAAGCTGTAACACATGTTCAGGTTATTGAATTTCAAAAGCGTGGTTTGCCACATGTTCATACTTTACTTCACTTTGCAAATGATGATAAGCTTGAAACAACACAGGATATCAATAATTTAATATCTGTAGAAATTCCAGATCAAATTGTTAATCATGATCTTTTTGACATTGTTAAAACTTGCATGATTCACTGTCCATGTGGCATACTGAATCCAAATTCTCCCTGCATGAAAGATGGGGTGTGCAGTAAAAATTATCCTAAAGAATTTAATGCTAACACAGTAACAGTTCATCATGGTTATCCACCCTATAGACGTCTTGATAATGGTTTGGTTATCAATATTAAAGGTAGCAATGTAGATAACCACTGGGTGGTACCTTACAATCCATGGTTATCAAAGAAATATCAAGCTCACATCAATGTTGAAGCTTGCATGTCTGTTAAATATTTGTACAAGTACATATACAAGGGTCACAACTGTGCAAATATTTTAACAAATGAACAAATTAATCATGATGAAGTAAACACTTTTTAGATTGTCATTATGTTAGTGCACCTGAAGGATTGTAGTGAATTTTTGAATATCCAACAAGTCATGTCACACACTATTATACGACTTAAAGTTCATCTTCCTTAAAATCAATTAGTGTATTTTAAAGAAGGAGCAGAACAAATGGCTTTAGATTGTGCAGCTCAATGTAATACGCACCTAACGACATGGTTTAAGTTAAATACTGAAAATGAAAGAGCACATTGCTATTTGTATGTAGATATTTCTTATCACTTTATATTTGATGATAATCATTGTAAATGGAAGGTTAGACAAAAGGGTGGTAATATGGTGGTAGTAAGAATGTATAACGTTAATCCAACTGGAGAATTATTTTTTCTAACACTTTTACTTTTGCAGGCAAAAGAAGCAACATCTTGGGAAGATGTGTGTACTGTTAATGATATTGTTTTTAAAACATTTTGTGAAGCATGTGTTTTAAAAGGTTTGTTGCAAGACAACACTGAATGGCAGAATACTCTTTCTGGGGTGGTTTTAACGCATATGCCAAAGCAAATTAGACAGTTGTTTTCAATAATTTTGACCCTTTGTGAACCTGACAATCCTTTACATCTCTGGGATACATACAAAGCTTTTATGATGGAAGATTTCATTCACCGCTCAGTATTTCATTCACACTTCTAATAGCTGAACAAGCTACTCTTTGTCAAATTGAAAAGATCATTAATCAAAGTGGTAAAACGCTGGCTGATTACAATCTGCCTGTTATTGATAAGTTTATAGGTTTAAATCTAGAAAATTTTGATGAAAATGTTCAACAATCTATTGACAAAGCCAATCGAATGAGACTGTTGCTTAATGTCAACCAATTAAATGTATGTAATGCTATCCTTGCTGCACTGAATGAGCAACCGAGTGTAGAAAATAAACATTCTAGATTGTTTTTTATGGATGGACCAGCTGGTAGTGGAAAAACCTTTACATATAATTATTTGATTACTGAAACCATAAGTAGGAGCTTTAAATCTGCTACAGCTGCATGGACTGGCATAGCAGCAACTCTTCTTACAAATGGATCTACATTGTGTGGCTTATTCAAACTTCCTGTCCCAATATTGGATAATAGCACATGTAATGTAACTCCTAACTCTATACAAGGGCATTTTTTAAGACAAGTTACTTTGTTTTTGGTTGATGAAACATCCATGATACCTAAACATGCCTTAAATGCAATTGATAGGTTGTTAAAAGATATTTGCAACAACTTTCTGTTCGGAGGAAAGATCATTCTTTTTGGTGGTGATTTAAGGCAAATTCTGCCTGTTGTGAACAGAGGACAACCAGCGGAAATAGTAGAATTATGTATAAAATGTTCTTTACATTGGCAATGGGTGCAGAAGTTTGCATTAACTGAAAATATGAGAGTACAAGATGGGGAAAGAGAATTTTCCCAATGGCTACTAAATCAGTGAAGATATTTATAACTTTTTTGTTGCTGCTTTTTCTTTGGTGATTTTTTTTTTATTTTTTAAATTTTTTTTAATAATATATTATGTTGTATATTTGATTTGTTTTGCTCTTTTTTAATTGAAATTTTAATTGTTTTTTCACCAATTAAACTTAAATATAGTTAATTGATTAATTATTCAATTATCATAATATAATGATGCTACATTCTATTGTTAAAAATATTTAATTGGTGGTTTAATTTATTAAACTTCCTACTTTTAAAATTTACTATAAGCCAAGACAATATATTTAGCTATATAAATGCAATTTATTTATATCTCAATTTGATTTTTTATCTTTAATGTTTATAGTTTGGCTCCTTGAAGTATTTGTTATTTTGCTTTTTAATTAAAACATTTTAAATCTATTGTGATGTTTTTAAATTAAACTAAAGTTTACTAAGTTAACTAAGCCAACATGAAATAATGTCATTAAACAACACTGAAAAGCTGCATCATGACAGCAACTGAAGTATGACAACAGGTTACCGAAAGCAGGTAAATTGCTTTCCATTTTTGTTTTTTTTTCTCTTTTCTTTTATGTCTAATTATCTGTTACAATTTTTATTTTAGGTTTGTTATGACGCATTAATGCAATATAAAAGATCAAAGCTTACATATTTTTTAAAATTTGTTATACACATGTTTGATTGTAAATTAAATTTTTTTTGTTTGAAATGCATTGGTACTCAATTGCTTAGTTATTTATAATAAACTTAGTTATTTTTAAATAAATTTATTTAGTTGTGTGCATTTAACGTTTTTAAAATAACAATTTTCTTTCTTAAAGAAAAATTAATCAAAGTGATACCAAAAAACTAATAACTCCTGTATAATTTAATTAATTATTAAAATTAATATGAAGTTAAGAAAGTTAACTTCACATTAATCTGAATAATTAATTAAAGTTCATGTTATAAAAAATATTACAAGAACTTAGTTGATATTTTCGCCAATTTAAAGCATGATGAAATGTTACTAATTTGTGTCAGTAACTAAAAACTTATTGTGCTGAACTTTGGGAATGTTGAGGGAAATGGTTCTGCCTCAAACTGATATGACTTAAGTCAGTTGTAAATTACTCAAATAATGTTAGATATTAACTGGTAAATTTTTTTATAACCTCTTCATACTTTTAATGTTAATTTTACTGATGGATTAATACTTTTAATTTAAAGACATTTTTCTAAAAGGGTATAAGTTAAGGTTTCACAACTTTAAATTGTGGAAAACAGCCACTTTAAATCAATTATGTAACAGACCGACCATAACCCATATTACAGGTTGCTTTCTGCTAGTTAATAATAATCATTGTTCTTTTTTAATTTTTTTCTTAAATTAATATTGTTCTTTATATTACCATTTTATTTTGAACTCTCACTATTAGGAATCTCAAATAAGTTAACTTGATCTGCTTTTCAAAAAAAAAAAAAAAATCAAAACAAAACAGTTTAAGAAAAAAAGACTTGTAATTATTAGAAAAGTTTTCTTATATTACACACGATCCTGTATATAACATCATATAAGTGTTTTATTTATAAAAATATTTTGTTTATATTATATAATTTTTATTTATAAAAATATTTATTTATATATATATTGTTTATATATATACGCAACTTTATTGCTATGCAGTAAAGCTGCACTTATTTAGAGAACCCACTTGAAAAGTGTTGATTAATTGCAATCAATACAAGAGATTTATAAAATCTTTTTTTTTCTTCTATTAAACACATAAATTTGATAGCACAGTGGCTTAGTGTACTGTCAATGGTGTCGCTTTGCTATGGTTTAAATCCACTCCTTTTTACAATACATTTAAAATGTTTTTAATCTGGCTGTATATATTTATAGAAAAAAAACAAATATAGCAAAATTAATTTTATTTTTTAATATAAAATTTAAGTGTTTTTGCTAGTTACAGGCTTTTTCCTTTTTTTTTGCCTCCACAGCAGTACCTTCTTGCAACATTAGCAGGACGGGCTTATTTTTTTTTTTTTTACTAAGTTTCAGACCATAATTTTTTTTATCTGCAGTTTATTAGAACACTCACTTCGTTAATTAATTTTGAACAAAATAAAATTTTGAATGTAAAATCTTTTTTCCTATAAGGGGTCGCCAATAAACTATGTCATGTAATTTTTAACTATTTTGGACTCTTTCCCACCTTCACCCCCTTGTAATGAATTATAACGCTTTACTACCCTTCCCCTCCCTAAAATTACATATCAAATTCATAGCCCTTCCCCAACATTTTTTTTGTGGTTTTAAATACGATATTATTTTTAATTATCTTACCTGCTTTTAATTATCTAATGAATACAATTTAATACACATAAATTTTAATTATTATTATTAAACATTACTTTAAAAGTCATTATTTGTAGGCACATAAATAATAAACCCACAAAAAACTATTGTAAGCAAGATATTTTTAAATTCTTTGATTTTTTTTTTAAACTGTTATAATTGAGTAGAGCCGTGGATGAGCAAACTTGCATATTATAAGGTGCAGTGAGCAAGAGTGCAGGTTCATCTACCTCTTAAGTAATCAAATTTTTACACTGCGGTAGTGGTGTAGTGGTAGAGCGCTCGCTTCACAAGCAAAAGGTTCTGAGTTCGATCCCCACCACGACCCTGGTAGTACCGCACTTAACTTGTTTCACCGCGCAGTAGCCATTTTTGTCAAGGTTCATGTTTCAGTTATAGAGGTGAGAGAGGGTTATAACCACAATTAAGTAGCCTCCCCTTATGTAGTGGCCTTCTCAGCCTTGGGGAGGTGAATTAACATAAAAAGAAAAGAAAAAAAAAGAATAATAATTAATGCATACTTAAGCTGACTGACAAAGATGTAGTCGCAGTGTAGCTACATACATCAACTGAATTAAATAGGTATGGGGAAAGTGGAGTGTACATATATTCTTTTGCACTCCTATAATTCGATTTAAATTTGTATAAATTAACAGTGAGTAAACAGAGAAAGAACCGCAGAAGAATTTTTGATAAGTATATTATTTAAATAACTTCTTTAGCAATAAGTTAGTCACAGTACAGGTTACGTTAACATAATATTTTATGCTAATGCATATTAACTATTTTTGTTGTTTAAACAATTATTATATTATTATCTTGATATCTCGAACTCTCAGGGGACCAGAAAAAAAGTTCGAGATATCAAGAGTTCAAGATTTTGGCTCGAACAAGTGTGCAAGGTACTGGAAATAAAGTTCGTGATACAAAAAAGTTTGAGATATCAAGTAGTCGAGATATTGATAGTCAACTTTATACTATTATTAATTATTTTTTTATCAATGATATATCAGCTATATCATTGACTGATAAAGCCGTAGACTCAACAATTTAGACAGTCAATCCAATTCAAGTTAAATTGGCATAGCTGCAGTCAAGTGTACATCAACTCAGGGTTTATGATTTAGGCTAGGCATTCTTTTATTCAAGAGTTTTTCTAGACTTGAAACTTGAGAGAAAAAAAATTGCATCACAAAATTAAAATCTTGCATTTTTCCCACATGAAACAAATTGTCACAAAAATACAAAATCTTGCATTTTTGTGACAATTACTGCAACAAACTTTTTTCTTGTATTATACAAAATCGGTCTTTTGAAGTTTTTAGAAATTCTAAGTCTTTTTTAAAAATACTCTTGCTTTGATTTGTTATAGTATATAATATCTTTATATGTGTTATGTATATAATATCTATAGAACTTTTAAAATGTTTTATTTTGTATTTATTATTTATTAACATCACCAAAATATTCGAGCATTGTTTTACTTACCTAGTTCAATGCATGTAATCCCAAGAGACCATATATCAACCTAAACATAGTATATAGCATAGGTAAGACATAGCAACAAGGTAAGACATAGCAACAATTTCTCCATTAATAAACTAATTGACCAAAATGGTATAGATAAGGAATATTTTTCTTAAAACCATTATCTTAAACAAAATGTAATAATTATTATATTGTTACTATAACAAACTTATGTAATATATATTAGATTGAATGGGTCTGCAATGTGAAAATTAAAAAAATAGCTTAATAGTGCAAGTTTAATTATTAATCAAAAATTTAAATTTCTTATAAAAAGTTTTCTTATTTATAAAGTTAAATTAACTTAAATTTAAAAACCTTTAAACTTAAGCCTAAAATACTTTAATTTGTAAGTTTTTGGTTTTATTAAATAAAATACAAAACTTAGAAAGAAAATAAAATTACTGCAAGTTATTTAATATTATCTATTCTATTTGCATGGTAAGTTATTATTATTTAGTATATTTGCATGGTAAGTTATTTATTATCATCAAGTATATTTGCAATGTGCAAAAAACTATTGTACATTGCAAATATACGTATTGTCCCCTAAAATACTTTAATTAAAAAAATGGAATTTCTTTTATAGAGATTTATTTAATTAAAAAATCTTTTAAAAAAAAGCAACATTTATTTGAGAATTTATAAGCATCCTCTAATTCAAAAGAATAATTTTTCTATATGCTGCTTGCTGCTATTTATTTAAGAACTATTTGTTTACATTATTCTTTAAGCAACTTTTTTCAAGTCAATTGAAAATTTTTCAAGTCAAGCAGTCAATTTGAAAATTTTAGAACCTTCCAACCTTTTTAACAAGGTATGTGTACAAATTAAAAATGATGGACCAGATAAGAAAGAATGCAAATAATAATAATAATAATAATAAAAAAGACATTTATGCTGGCTAATGTTTTTAATATTTATTTTGACATCAAAATTCTGTTAAATCTAAAGCTGTGTTCCTGTTCAACAAATTGAGCTGTATTCTTTCTCAGCAAATTGAGCTGTGTTCTTTCTCAACATTATCCAACCTCACAGAATACTTTTTGTATTATTATTTAATACTTATTTTAAACAACTATAATGTCATAGAAACTTTGATGACAGAGATTATGATGATCAGAGAATAATTCTACTTTTTAAACACAACAAATAATTTATACGCTTTTAATTTAGCAACTAAATAAAAACAAATATATTAAAAAATAAAAAAACTTATGTTGAATATACTTTGCCATCATACTGCCCTTCATCCATAGCAAGAATAACTTCAGGTGACATCCTCAAGAAAAATATTGTTTTTTAAAAAGTAGTCTATTATAAAACAACATAATATTTTATTTACAATTCCAAATGAAGTTAATATTATTTACAATTCCAAATGGAGTTAAACTACAGCATATATATATATATATATATATATATATATATATATATATATATATATATATATATATATATATATATATATATATATATATATATATAAATATATCAATATATATATATATACATAAATATATCAATAAAATACATACATACATACAATCTAATATTATAAAATAAATTATTAGGATATTGCGACATATAAGGTCATAATATCCTAATCATACTTTCTGCACATTAACTCTTTAAATGTGCACTTATTTTTTAGAAAAATAGAAAAACAAAGAATAATGAAAAAATTTATATATATATACAATGTATATGTATAATATACAATATATATGTATATGTATAATATACAATATATATATATATATATATATATATATATATATATATATATATATATATATATATATATATATATGTATATATATATATCTATATATATATTTATATATATATATATACATATATATATATATATATATATATATATATATATATATATATATATATATATATATATATATATATATATATATATATATTCAATTGTTCAATATGTATTCAATATGTTCAAATATATATATATATGTATGTATTTATATATATATATTCAATATGTTCAAATATATTTATGTATATATATATACATATATATATATATATATACATATATATATATATATATATACATATATATATATATATATATATATATATATATATATATATATATATATATATATATATATATATATATATATATATATATATATATGTATATTAGGGTGGTTCAAAAAACAACTTTTTTTTAAATAGTCTGCTGCACTTAACTAAATGTGTTCTATATAATACAAAAACACAAGGTTTAAAATTTTTTTGAATAAAAAATATTTTTAGGGGTGCCTCAAGACCCTTAAAAATTTGACTGGTCCCTAATATTAAAAAAAAAAAAGTTTTTCTAAAGTATGTCAACCTGGTACTCAAAAGAAGCGAAATTATATAAAAACTTAAAAAATAATAATCAATTTATATAAAAAACATGTTTAAAAAAATTATTTTAAAAAAACTTAAAAATATTGATTTTTTTTATGTTGATATTATGAAAATAAAAAAAATTCAATTATATCTGAAATTATATTTTTATGTTAATTTATTATTATTTTTTAAGTTTTTATATAATTTCGCTTCTTTTGAGTACCAGGTTGACATACTTTAGAAAAACTTTTTTTTTCAAAATATTAGGGACCTGTCATGTATATATATATATGTATATATATATATATATATATATATATATATATATATATATATATATATATATATATATATATATGTATTCATATATGTATACATATGTGTGTGTATATATTAGGGTGGGTCATATTTTTTAAATTTATTGTCACAATTACAAAAAGTTGCTATAATATGAAATTAAAAAGAAAATGATGAAAATTGGAGCTTTCTTCAACATCTTAAAGGAATAACTTTTGCTTAAACTTTTAAAATAACGCTTTTCTACATAGTATGAATTCACCAAATGGAATATTTCAAATTTTATTTAATTAACTATACCCAAACTCGACATTGATCACTCACTGTTCTATTGTTTAAGATTGGTGAATTATAATTGTACATGTTAAATGTCACATATAATATTGATTTGTTGGCACTTGATATTTATGTTCACAAGAGAACATGACTTTTTTAAATTTATTTTTTTTAAATGTGTATTTTGAATGTTTTTTTTATTCTTATTCTTTTTAGATTGCATATTAAACTTGAAGAAAAAGTTTATCAAAACCAGAAGTGACACAGAACACTCAGTATTCAGTCAACCTTATAAATTTCCAGAGAGTCAATAGCCGACAAAAGCAGAAGTCATTAAGCATTATCTATACATCAGACAGGCAAAGACTTTCTCACAATTTTTAGACTCTGAAGAACCATCAATCAGAGATGTAAATAAGATAGCAACTGAGATGCATGCAAAATCATTAACGTTTGCTTGAAAGATATATCATTCGATTCACCACAATACATATTAGATCCAGCAAAATTTAGAAGTCAAAGAAACCTGTGGCAACAAAAAGATATTGAAGAACATGCAGAATTAGTTAAAGAAATCATTGGAATCAGTTTTGATGGCTGTATAGACAAAACCCTAAGGTTAGTGGAACTTTGATCACATTTGTCCACAAAGTGGTAAAGCAGTTGATCTTGCAAAAGAAAACATTTCTGTTTTAAATGACAGAAATTCTCTTGTGACTTTACAAAGTATTGTTTGTGATGGAACCAATGTAAACATGGGCTGGAAAAATGGTATCATTTGTTTACTTAAAACTCTATTGGCAAACCTCTTCAATGGTGCATTTGTTTTCTTCATTTGAATGAGCTGCCTCTCAGAGCAATTTTCACTGCACTTGATGGCAGTACATCTGATCCTACTGTATTCAAAGGCATTCTTTGTGAACAACTATATTTTGATGCTCATTTTCTACCGATAGTTAACTTTGCCGGTGTAAAAATAGAGTACTCAGTAAAGATCAGAAATACTTAAAGCATGCAATGCTGTTACCCGAGGATTCCAAAATTTGGATGTAGAAATGAAGAAGTATTTCACAAATACTCCTCCCGGAAATCTTAATAATGCCAGGTGGCTCACATTTGTGAATTACCTGCTTTGGTTATACCATAATTTTGTTAAGTCAACCATAAATCCCACGACGAGACTGATAAAAGTTGTTGATTACACCATCTAAGTTTACTGTTTCTGTTTTTTTGTCGGTTTTTAATCAAGAAAAATTGGAAATGTGTTAAAGGAGCATGGAATTTTTTCATGATTATGAAATGTATTCCTTAATCATCCTGATACAATAGCAATCGCCCAGAAAATATTGCAAAGAAACTGCTATTTCATTCATCCTAAAAGTATTTTATTGTCAGCCATCAAAGATGAAGACGAATAAGATCAAAGATGAAGAGAAGAGAATACTGATGGGGTATACATATTTTTTCTCTACAAAAGATTTCTCTAAATTTCCATAATTCCTAATATTTAGAAATGATCGACTGGTCAAATGTTGATATCTCTCCTCCTCCGATTTTATCTGAAGTGAACAATGAAGACCTCTTAATCAGTGTTACAAATGGCACTCTTCAAGTTCCTGATATTCCATGCCATTCTCAAAATGTTGAACGCCTGATTAAAAAAGTATCTAGAGTATCAAAGATTGTCACAACTTATCAAAAACAACATGGAATGCTTGTTTCCGCTTCAAACTCAAAACTTAAATATCCAAAAATTGGCAGTAAAAAGGACTTTATATAAAAATTTTGCATTTTTACATTCTTTTTTAGTATACATATATTTTTAGTATACAAATACAACTAGGCTTAGTCGGGAAGCAGGAGCAATCGCTCTCGATTACTGACCACGAAAATAATATTTAGTTGCAAAAAACTAGCCAGGTTTTGTAGTTGTTTTAAGAACATTTAAGTTTATGTATGTCCATAAAACAAAAAATTTTTGTTTTATGGATATACATAAACTTAAATGTTCTCAAACAGAATATTCTCTAACACTAAAAACCAGCCAAATCTACTAACAAACTAATTCTATTGGTTCAAAAAATACGCTGACTAAGCGAAAAAAAGTTCTTGAGTTTTCTGTTAAATTGTTTTAAAAATCGTATTATTTGAAATTTGTTAAGTTTTTAAATTGCTAACATAAATTGTTTTAAGAATATACTATCAAACAAACTATTACTTTAATACTATGGCTTATTCTCAGAGCTACATCTGCAAAGCTGTAAATCTTTTAAACTATTATTATTTGTTTACAAAAATAAATGTTTTAAATATATATTTTTTAAATTGTCAAAATTTTGAAAGTTTATTATATAATATTGATTTTATAAGTATATTATTATTTTTTATTTAAAAAGTAGTTATTTTTTATGTAAATGTAACTTTGTGTATTTGTTTTTTATTCTAATGTAATCTTTTAAAGCAGCTTTTACAATTTATTTTGTAAACAAAAAGACTTTCAACAATAATTGCATTTTCAATGAAATTGTTAATAAAAATCAAAGTTAATAAAACTAATTATGAAACAAACATACAAGAAGTTTCTGGTTACTAAACACAAACATGCATACAAAGTAACTCGCGGATGAGCAAGCACCGCGCCCAAGATCACGACAAAACACAAAGATGTATATATATATATATATATATATATATATATATATATATATATATATATATATATATATATATATATATATATATATATATATATATATATATATATATATATATATTTAGAAAGTTATTAGATATAAAGAAAAGTTTTTAAGTTCTTAGATATTGGTTTACTAGCTCTAAATATTTTCACTTCAGTTGCCATTCTTACAAACTCGTTATACTTAAACTTGAAGTTACTTTTTTCTGTTTTAAATACTAATTAAAATTAAAAAGCCCAATCACTAAACATCATAAGCAATATTGTGAAGCAGTTCTGCTTCTTCTTCATAAAGTATTTTTAACCTTTTTAGTTGATTTCTATCTAGTTAATTTAATTTCTATAGTAACTCAATGATTTAATTATTTCATTTGTTCATCTTACTAAGAAGAATTGTTTCAAATATGTTAAAATTTTCAAACTACGCAAAACATAAAATAGTTATTAAAAAAATTAACTTTTTTATTTATAAAATAATTTAGCTTAAATAAAACTAAAGCTAGCGTTAGTTTTATAAGAATCTTGTTAGACTTTTCGGGGCCGGGGGCTATTTTTATTTTGGAGGCCATTTTATGTTCCACAGCGTAAAAATGACTAAAAAAAAAAGTCTTTAAATTATAAAAGAGCGATGTTTCAAAAATATTTATATATATATATATATATATATATATATATATATATATATATATATATATATATATATATATATATATATATATATATACATATATATATATATATATATATATATATATATATATATATATATATATATATATATATATATATATATATATATATATATTATTTATATATATATTATTTATATATATATAAACCATAAACTCTGTTTTTATCACAAAACTCAATAGTTGTTATTCAATAAAAAATATTTATCTTGAAATTATGATATAAAATCTCATTATATAAGCTGATTATTACTATTTATTATTATTTCTATTATTATTAAAAAGTATGGTTTAAACTTATTATTTTAATTTATTTGACAAATCATCAGATAAAATTGGAGAAAAAGTATACAGTACAATGTAATATTCAAAAATAAAATTGCCGCTAATCTCAATAGTCTTAAGGAATTTACTAGTGATCAAACATTTTAAACTTAAAAATTGTGACTCATATATTATTTAAATCTTATTTAATTATTTCTAATAAATCAAATATAACCATCAATCAGAGTTGTTAGTCCTTAGCCTTGGCCTGGCCTTAAGGCTAAAAATTTAGGCCTTGGCCTTGAAAATTTTGGCCTTGGCATTGATTGTTTTGGTCTTGGCCTTAAAAAAAAATACATAATTTCTTATTGAATTCATTGTACTCTGCACATAACCTTGGTCAATTTTTACAAAATGTGGTCTATTTTTACAAAAATTACAGTTTTGTTAAAAAGTGGCCTTGACATAAGGCAAAAATTGAAGTCTTTAGTCTAGAAAATCTTTGTGAAGCCTTGGCCTTGAAACTCGGAATCTTGGCTTTGACCTTAAAACTCTTTGCCATGGCCTAGTCCTTGACCTTGTAACTTTTGGCCTTGGCCTTGTAACCTGTGGCCTTGCTACTTTTGCCCTTGTTTACAACTCTGGCATCAATTAAATACTCAGAACACTCAATTGCAGGTATTTATATAAAATTAAAGGCAGAGGAGTTTATAAACATATAAAAGCCACTATAGTTATTTTAAAACAAAACAAAAAAACTTTAACATTTTTAAATATACATTTTTTAATTAGAAATGTCCCGAATAGTGATTTTTGCTAAACACTGAATACTGAATATTCGGTTAGATGCTTAGTCAATTCGGTTAGATATTTGGCTGCTAAATATTCAGTGATACTTAGTTATATTGAGGGTTCCGACCTGCTTTGTTAAAGTGCATATATCAACAACACTAAGGGCGTTTTTGTTTCAATTGTGACTAGGTTGAATTACAGCACGCATGTCAAATATTTCATCAAACTTTTAAACTATAGTAATGTATAACAATGTATAATCATACTCTTCAAACCATTCAAAAAGATTACAAAAATATGATATGAGTTATACTTTAAATCAAATTTCTTTTTATGAATTTATTCCTATTTGTTAAAAATATACTTATTTTTACTATATTGTGAGGAAATATAGATACTCTCGTTATTTCAGCATATTAAAAAACATTTATAAAAAAAATAAAACCGCTGAATTATACAAAACCATTTACATTTACAAAACATTTTTGCATTCTTATTTTTAAAAATTATGAAATGTTTTTTGTAAGAGCTTCTTTTTAAGAGTTTTTTAAGTGAGTTTTTTGTGACATTAGTATTTGAACATGGGTTTTCAAAATGATGTCGTCACATAATCGTCATCATCTTAAGACCATTGTCACCAAAGGTACTTTCATTGTGTTGTATTTCCAATGCTTCCCGAACTTTCCTGTTAAAATTGTTTATTTCTATCTTTAAGGTATTGCAACCATTACAGTGGAAATTTCCATGGCAATTATTGGAATGTTCAGCTACAGCTGAATTTTCCCCTTTACCTTATTGTGCACTTGTTTGATGCTGGCATATCCGAGACAATGCCTTTAGTCCTGTTTTACCAACATAACATTTGCCACAAGAGCACTCTAATTTGTAAACACAAGGATATAAATTAACTGGTATTAACTGGTAAATTTACTTTTGGAACTAAGTAGGAAATTGGAAATGAAAGAACTGCAAAATAACATCACTATCAACAACAGCAACAAAAAAAGAAGAAAATCAGAGAGGTAACGCTTAATTTATTTAGCTGACTTTCATCAGAGAGGTAATGCTTAATTTAGGTAACTGAAATTCCAAAATATCACAAAAAATTATTCGATCTCGGACCTAAGTTTATTCCAACACCAATATCAATACCATCATATTAAGTTAGATATCAAATCAGTTAGTTAATGGAGTAATTTAAGCCCATAGGCCTGAAAAAAGCTATCCAATGATGTTAATTGTAAGCACAATTGTTACACCTATATATAGCATATCTAAATACTTAGTCAATATGGTACAACCCAATCTAAACTTAAATGAAACATGTTTAAGAAATTCGCAGCAATTTGTGGATACAGCAAGATAATGGGAAATTGATAACAATAAGATTCAGGTCTCCTTTGATGTTGTTAATTTGTTCCCTTCAGTCCCGATTAAAGAAGTAATCACTATATTAGTTGAAAGATCAAGAAATAACCAGAGCTTTATATCTAAATTAACTTTGAAGAGATCAGGTTACTATTAGAACTTTGTCTTTCTAATTGCTATTTTTTATATAAAAATGATATTCATGAGCTTGAAAACTCTGTTTCCAAAAAAATTTGTGTCTTTACCCTGGATCCCTGGAATCAGTCCTAAGAGGAGTATTTAAAAAGCAGGATATGCACCAGTATTTAAATCTCCAAAAAATTTACTTAGTTCTAGAAATAAACCTACACTACCATTCAGTGTAGTTAAGGCGATTTATAAATTATTTGGATTCTTTTATTTGGAATTAGCGTTTGTCAGCATATTATGTCCAAAGAGCTTTAGAGGCAAAAAAAAATTTTTGCTTCAAGTTTTTATGTTTAAAGAAACTTTTTTTTTATTATATAATTTTCAAAATTTTTTATTACCCCTATTTGTGAATCTAGAGAACACCATTTTTAAGTCTTTAGATCAATTCTGCTCAACAGCGTTAACTTAATTTTAATCAAAAATGTTTTGAAAAAGTGCCTTAATCTACCATAAATCCTAGATCTAATCTGTTCTAGTACATATTAAATGAATATAACTGTTAAAACAGAACATTTCTATCAATTTTCACAAAAAGTAATAGAATTCCGACAAAGAAAGAGCTTATAATTAAGAAAAATTGTCAATAAACGATCAGAACAGATAATATTATTAAACTATGATGTTCATTTTACAAAACCAACATATTTATTTAAAATCTTATTTAAGTTGGACAAGCAATTGTGATTTTAAGAAGATTTAAAAAGAAAAAAGAAAAAAAAAAAATCTCGGATCTGGGTTATTTATTTACAAACACATTTATTTTGTATTACGACAAAATCATTACTTTAATTTTTGTCTGTCTTTTCATAATTTACAGACCAGATCATTAATAGATATTGTAGTCAGCAAAATTTCACATAATAGATATTGTAGACAGCAAAATAGTTATTGTAGTCACAATAGATATTGTAGTCAGCAAAATATCACATAGACATTATAATATTTAAAAATCCCCTTAACAACACCTCGACTCGGCGCAACAAATCGACCAACACGCAAATGTTTGTTAAAAAAAAGACAGAAAAATGAGCATCACGTTTCCTTACTTTTACTTAAGCAAACATTGGTGTTTATTTAAAATTTTTAAAAACGAACACATAACTTCAGCAATTTTTTTTTCAAAATAATAATGCAATTGATAGTTTTTTATTTATTATATAAAAAACATATTTGTTATAAAAAAAAAAAAAGTTACTTAAAACACATTTTCAAGGACTTTAAAAGAAACCATGCTAATACTTTCTTCAATAGCATTACTTTTAAGTATAATAATTAAGTACGCAACTAAAGAAAGTAATTATGATTTAGCATGGTTTTTACATGCATTTACAAAAGCATGGGAAATTTTAGTTAAAATCAATGCATTTGCAATTACTTTAAAAAGAAACCATGCTTTAAAAAAACCATGCTTTAAAAGAAACCATGCTAAAACATTGCTTTCTTCAAAAGAGTGTTTTTTTTTAATTTTCTTATTAGCGTTAAATTAAAGTTAAAAAATAAATGTTATAATAAATAAAGACCTTTTTAAAGTTTCAAAAAAATTTTTAAGATTTGCAGAAATATATATAAATTTAATAGAATATATAGAACTATCTTGCTTATTCTTTTTTAATTTTTTATTGTGCGTTTAACAACACCGATAATATGATATTTTATTATTAAATACTTAACATTATAGATATAATGATATCATATTAAGTAATTAATAATAACTTAGTATAATAACATATTAAATACTAAATATTATATTATTTTTAAATGTTTTAAAAAAGAAATGTCAAAACAACTTTTATTTTATTTTTAGTTCTCTTTTATTTAAATTTCTTTTAGTATTTATAAGTAAATAAATTTAACAAACTAAATTGAGAAAAATTCACTATTTTGTATTAATGGATAACAGTTTATAGTCATAAGGTTATTGCATATAAGTTATCATTAAGTTGCGCGCACTTTGCAAATGCATAAAAAATTGTTTTGAATTAATAAAAAATTGATAAAATTCAATAAGCATCTTTGATATATTTTATTAACTAGAATAAGTTATTTGAAAATAAAACTCCCTTATAATTTAATAAAAAATTATTTGAATTAAAAAAAAAAATTGAAAGAATTGAAAATAAAACTGGCTTATTTATGTCTGACGACACAGGTTTTGAAGTGGAACCATCTATTTCTCTTTAAAAAAAAAAAAAAACAGGGCCTTTAGAATAAAAAAATAGGGGAGGGGGGGGGAGGAACATTGTCTGCCCTGTTATTTGACATACATACAATGCATATTAGATTTGTACTTTAAAAATTTAAAAAATATGTTAGTAATGTTTTTAGTTATGAATATTCAATTTTTTCAATTATTTGCAATTAGGCAGGGATTATTTTGCAAGAAGATAGGCTACCAGAAATGACTTGATTTGAGGTCCTGAAACCAGACCATCAACTTCATGTACAAAATCAAAATAGTCTTCAGTGTTTAATTGTTTTATTTATTTACTTTAGTAGCAATAGGGAAAAAAAAAATTTATCTCCCCGTAAAAGAGGTCAGATTAAAGTTCTTTCGGAGAATACAGAGCTTACTCAATGTCAGATAGCTTTAAAATGTGGGGTGACTCAGAGCATCGTGTCAAGCATAAAAAAGAACATGCAGCATGGCTCAACTGGTACTCCAAAACGTAAAGGAAAATGTGGAAGAAAGTAGATATCATCACAACAAGATGATCAAGTTTTGGCGAGGCTCTCTAAATCTAACCGCAAGATGACATCACGCAGATTGATGGTTGAAATGAACACTTTAGGTGTTCAGATGCACAGTGCGAAGAAGAATAATTGAAGCTGTTTTGAGGGCATACCGACCAAGAAAGAAACCGAAATTGACCGCTGCAATGATGAAGAAAAGATTATTATGGGTCAAACAATTTGCCACGTGGACAGCGGAGTACTGGAAAATGGTGAGTTGTCTAAATTTACTTCCATACTGTCCAGCAAAATAATTTTTAAATTTGATTAGCGACAAATTAAATGAAATTTAACTTAACTAGAAATTTAAATTACTAGAATGAGAATAATTGTGGCAGTTGTAAGCCTATAATAGTAGTCTGTGTAATTCACTGTATTTGTGTGTGTTTAAGGTATGTTTTTCGGATGAATCAACACTGGAAATATTGGACAACAATAGCCACTATGTAAGAAGAAGACCAGGAGAAGAGTTTCTTCCACAGTGTCTGGCGCAAAAGATCAAACATCCGACTAAAGTCATGGTTTGGAGCATGATATGTTTCAAAGGACCTGGACGTCTATACATTGTAGATGGCACGATGAATGTGAAACAGTACAAGAAAGTGATGAGAACTTGTCTGATTCCTCAACTAGAAGACTGGTTTCCTAATGGGAACTGCATTTACATGCAAGATGGGGTACCCTGCCATACAGCAAACATTATCAAGGATTACTTTGTTGACATCGGTATGGAAGTGTTGCCCTGGCCATCAAGTAGTCCTGATATGAACCCAATTGAAGAGATATGGCACAATCTGAAAGACAGAGTAAACGAGGTCACCACCACTAACAAACGTGACCTAATCGAACGCATTAATCATGTATGGTATCACAATCCGGATATCACACAGTTAATTTCCAAATACTATGCAAGTATGCCGAATAGAATTGCAGCGTTTATAAAAGCCAAGGGTGGTGCAACCAAATACTGAAAACATATGCACAATGAGTAAATTGTATGCAGTACATGTATGTTTGCTAAATTTAGGCTTATATATTGGATACAAGGAATAAAAACTAGTTTTAAGTCTAAAAAACAAGTTTTTTGTCAATTTTTGTAATAATTTGAACAGTACTGTATATACTTTATATTTATATAAATATATATACTTTATGTTTATATAAATATATAAACTTTATGTTTATATAAATATATATACTTTATGTTTATATAAATATATAAACATTATGGTATATATAAACTTAGGTATTTTATTTACTTAATACAATATCTATGAATATTTTAAAAACTAAAATAGAAAAAGTAATTACCAGTATGGTGTTCCAACAAAAGAATTTGCAGGAACATGCATTGAGCCAGATCCAAAATCAGCTATAAGTAACAATGTATAATAATAAGAAATGAATAATAGAAAAATCAAAAAATGTTCAAGTTAAAACCTACTAAGTGAGTGATGTGATTGTAAGTTGATAAGTGATTTGGGGCCGTATTCTTATCTCTCCGTTAAGCTTAACAGAGCTTTTGTCTGAAATTTCATTACAATATTTCTAAGTAAAGAAATGACAAAAATTTATATAAATTCCTTAAAATAAAACTTATACCAAATAAAACATTTATGTTAAAAAAATTATAATTTTAAATAAATTTTTTATTAATGTAATTTAAATGAAATTTTTGACTAACGCTCAGTTAAGCTTAACGGAGAGATGAGAATACAGACCTTGATTGGTTATTAAAGTTGTTTAAATTGTTTCTTTTTTGTTGATCAATTTTTAAAAATTATAAAATATATAGAGTATAAGGCATTTTCCTACAGTATAGTGTAGGAAAAAAAATTATGAAGTAAGATTATATGTTTGTCTAGAATATTACTAGTTTACTGTTATTTTTGCACTCATATTTTAAAAATAAGTTTAATTCATTGTCAGGTTTTAATTATTAGAAATATAATTAAATAAAAATGAATAAAAAAACTAGGGATGGTGAACAATTAACAAATAATAAAAATTAATTGTTAGTTGATTAATTAACAAACTTTTTGGAAAAACATGGAGTCTTTTTTTTGGTCTTCAATTTCATGCTCTATTAAAGATTGTGACACTTGATTGATTGAAAAATCATTAATTTTTTCATTAACTGAAAAAGAAATATTTTTTGGCAAAATAGGTAACTCGGTAGCATTTTTATCTTTTTGGGAGTATATTATTTAAAAAAAAAACTAAATGATGCATACAATTCAGCCATTTTAGCCCTCCTAATAGTAATAATAATTATAGTATTAATAAAAAACAGTCATTATAATAAAAATGATATGAATAGTTTATTAAGCATTAATAATACATTAGTTTATAAAAAATTCAATTTTTTTAAATTATAACATTTTATTCTTTTTATTCATATTTTGTTGTTATAATAACAATATAGCATTTTTTAAGAAACAACAAAAATTATTTTCACTTTTTTGGTACCAGTGAAAAATGTAAATAAATAGTACATTTACAGTGTGGCAGTACAAGAGTGACCACCGTTTACAATGTCATCTAGAGAAAGTCATTTTAATGTATGGAAGTATTTTTTATTAAAAAAATAAAGCAAAATCATTATACAAGTGCAAACATTGTTCGCTCCTACTTAAATTCTATTCATCGACTTAAAGTTTCTTATATCATTTAGAGCAAAAATAAAATTTGTGCTCAAATTTTCAATAAAATCAATGATTGCTCAAGAGCTTCAGCAAAAAAACTGGAGAAAATTTTTCGGGTAAAATATCCAGAAAAAATCCAGAATATATTTTCCCTAATATTCCTCTTAACTTTGCTTTTAGCTGAATTGCTTTCAATTTTTTTTTTTTAACTTTTCTTAATTTTTGTATGAGAAAAAGTAAAAAAGCTTAAAAAACAAATATATTACAAAAATATATACCTAAACTTGTATGTATGGAAAACATTTTGGATATCCAGAAAAACTAAAAGTTGAGAGAAATATCCAGAATTACGGAAATACCCAGAAAAAGATAACCCCTGAATAAAAAGTTCTTTTGGGGCGTGATTCTAGGTACATGTTGGACTCCATACCATCCAAATTAAAGCTACCAAAAGTCAAAATGCCTAACTCAGCAAAAACACATAAAGACTGTAGGAGAACTTTTTGTATCCTCTGATACAAATTCATAGATACATTTTGTATCCTCTGAAAAAATCAGTCAAAGAACTCACAGAGACTAAAATGACAAGACTTCATCAAGGAACCCAACAGGACATTTACTTCAAAATTACCAGAATTCCTTTGAAAGTTTGTGATAACTGTAGAATTCAAGCTGAAAAGTCGAAAAAAAAAGTTTAACTTCTAAAACTTCTAAAAGTTGTGATAAAAGTGCATATGTGCTTATGTGCATATGTGCCTAGTGTGCATATGTGCTTTATTTCTCCTTTTTAAAAAAAAGGAGAAATAAAGCACATATGCACACTAGGAATTTGCCATAGAACTTTGAGAGGGATTGCAGAGAATTTGATTCTGTTGGGGCTGAGCAAATGTTATCATAAGTTGTAGTGAGAAAAGATTTAGCTCCTAATGGAATCATTTATTTTAGTCAAGCAAAAGGTAAACCTTTTGCACTGAGAAGAGGTAATCTTGAAATTTAGGATTGGATCCGAGTGAGCTATTTAATATTTGTTCCTTCTAAAATAAACATTTTTTTAACAGGATCTTCAGCTGCACAATCACTCTTCAAAAATCATTGACAACTCACGACATGTTGCAGATTCAGCAAAACACTGGTCTTTCTAACAATGGGGTGCAAAAACTAGGATCTGCATTGAATCTATTGAGCCCTATCAGAATTTTGGAACCAAATTTTTAACATAAGTTTGCGCAAAGAATCCAAAAGCAACAGGCCAAAAGAAGCATTTCACAATTACAAGTATTAAGCTCAGTGAAAACAATCTTATAAGCCAGGTTGTACTCTGCCATGATCATAGTGATCTCAGCAAGCTTAGTGAAGTATTCGATAGCATGAAACATTTTTGATTCTGCTGAAACTTGGTGGGGGGGGGGGGGGGGGATAATTTCTGAAATTAAATTTTACGCTTATCATGGTTCAAGATAAAGCTGAACTTCACAGCCCAATTCAGAAAACTGTCAGATTGATACCTTTAACATCAAAAACTACCAGTATCAAGCAACAAATGCTCATAGCGATATCTCAAAACACTCCAGAAACATGCAAATACTAAGTCTTCTTTGCAAAAACATGTATTCTTGATCTCATCAAAGTTCAAACCTACTCAAACTGTGGAAGTCTTAAAAATTTTGGACAAATAAAAAGCAAGGATGAGGAGTTCATCACCTCAGGTGGAGATTTGAGAAAATTAAAAACCTTCCAAAATGTTGTGTATCTGCTATTGCAAGAGTTCCCTGACCAAAAGCTTGTGCTAGAAGCTATTTCTCCAATGGGACTACAATAATTGCTGGACATTGTGAACCATTTTGTGAAAAATCTGATTGCCTGGGGCAAAAGAAATGGCATCTGAAATCTGCCCTGAATCTGCACCAGAATGCCCTGAATCTGCACCAGAAATCTAGCCTGCACATTCCACTATAGCCTTACCATAACAGGCACAATAGGAATGATTACATGAAGCTTTAAAGAGGCTTAGACAAATTGCAGGAGCTGGCTGATGCTGCCAACTTTAGTCAGGCTAACACCATTATCTAAATGCTCTCTCTTTTTAGAGATTTCCAAATGCAGGGACAACAGAAAATTTCCAAATGCAGGGACAGCTCTCAATCTCCATCACACCAAAGTACATTTTATTTTCCATCATGTGCCATCATTCATCAAAATTAAAAAGATAAGACTTGGCCTCTTCAGTGAACAAGCAACAGAAGTTCTTAACTCATATTTAAATTTCAAAATCCACTGGGAGAGGCACAAAAGAGATGTCACTTTTAAATTTACAATTAAAGAATGCTTTTCTTATGCATTTTATTACTGTTTTGTCATCTGTCAAGAATTTAAAGAAAATAAAGAATATTAAATCTCAAGGATATAATTTTTTGAGTTTTGTGATTAGCTTTTTCTGCTTTTTTTTGGTCTTTCAAAAACTGATTAACAAATATTTTGGACTACTTTTTAAAAATATTTTTTTTTCTCCAAACATTCAGAAATACTCTTTATTTTATGAGTTTTTTTGTAGGGCAAAGTTATTTTCAACATTTTGTGAAAGAAACAAAATTTATCACAAGCAAAAATTAGATATTTAAAGTTCATCAAACTACAGTACAGGAGCATGGGGTTAAAAAAAAGTCATACCCCTAATATGCATCAATAAAAAAGGAAACCGTTTAATTGTCATTCCCATTAAAGTTAAACCATGCTTTAAGTTTAAGTTCAGAGTTCTTTGTGCTATATCTATCTATAACATTTTCTTAAATTACCTCTGAAATTCAAGATATACCTTGAGCTGGTTATTTTTGAAATTCTTTTGAATTGTTTGAAAAGCATGATACTTTTATACATTACTATAGTTAAAATATTTGATGTAACAGTCAACAAATAATGCGTGCTGTGATACAACCTAGTCACAAATTAAAAAAGAATGCCTACATTATATTTGGCATATACACTTCAACATATGCTTTGGCCAAGCGCCTAGCAGAGTATTTCTTTTTCATGCTTCATGCATATAGCAATTATTAAGTAAAATAATATATATATATATATATATATGTATGTGTGTGTGTGTGTGTGTGTGTGTGTGTGTGTGTGTGTGTGTGTGTGTGTGTGTGTGTGTGTGTGTGTGTGTGTGTGTGTGTGTGTGTGTGTGTGTGTGTGTGAAAAAGTATTCCTAAAAAATCTAGATTAATAAAACTTTTTTGAGCAAGAAGGAACAGTTACAGTAAATTAATGCAGCTTTGCTGAATAACAAGTCACAATTGATTATGGTAGTTTTTATAGAAAGAGATACAACATTAAGGCCATGGAGCTGAGAAGTTTAACAGCTAAGAGCAACAACAACAACATCAACAATGCATATTTGGACCTTGTCTAAAAAAGAAAAGCCTCAATAGAAGAACTTGCCTAATATGACAACAGTTCCATACAAGGCCATTAGGGTGGCTCTTAAAACAACATTTTTGAAAAAAACCTGTTCCTACCTCTTTACTTTGTTCTATATAATACAAAAACACTAGGTTTAAAATTTTTTTGAACAAAAAATTTTTTTAGGGGTAGCTCAAGACCCTTAAAAATTTGACTGGTCCCTAAAATTTTGAAAATAAAAGTTCTTCTAAAGTATGTCAACCTGGTACTCAAAAGAAGCGAAATTATATAAAAACCTTAAAAAACAGTAATCACTTTACAAAAAAACTTTTTTTTAACCCCATGCTCCTGTACTGTAGTTTGATGAACTTTTACCTAAAAAGCACAAAATGAACTTTTATTTACATAACTTTTAAAAAAAGTTCACCCCACTATTGAAAAATCGATTTTGACATAAGTACTACTATGTATTCGAATGTATTTAGAATGTCACAGTCATGTAATATAATAAATTTTCAATCCAACAATGACTCGACCATTGACCTTGCTCTTGCTTGTTGCATAGAAGGAATAGGTGCAATTTGTCTTTTTATTTTTGCATGATGAATACGTTACCTTCATTACTTTGATTGCACACTCTGCGCATTGATTACTTCTGGGGATCTATAGTATGGATGGCTCTCGCTTTCAGTGATTTTTCAAAGAGCATAAAGCCTTTTTGTATGGATTCAGCACTTCAGCTAAGTTATTAAAGCCGTTTTCATTGTACAGTTGGTCTGTAAACCAATGGTCTGTCCAGCCATACGATATAAATCGGCATAAACTCTCTGCAAAACTATCCTTGTTAAAGGAATTAAAATGAAGGCCAGGATTGCTAGTATAGCTCTGGAATTCCACCTCACATTGCTGATGTTGAGTAATTTCTGAAACCTGATCAATGGAAAATGTCCCTTTTTTTTTAAATAATTGGAACACTCGAGTGAGATTTGATATGATGAGATGAGTGAGATGTTTCGAGAATTACTTCTATTCCATTATCAAACTGTGTTTCAGTTGTTCGTACTCCTTCAACAGTTGAGATACAAATGGATATTCGATGTTCGGCGACTGATAAACTGAGGTTTGTTAATGCGTCTCTCTGTGAACATTCGTTGCAGTATTACAACAACACCATTCTAATTTCCAGTGTTAATGCTGGTGCTATCTACAACAATCATCTGTATTGAATTCCATAGGTGAAATTCATCGAGGACTTTAGAAATTCCTTGAGCAATAGTTTTTTCTCTGCCATCTACCAAGCCCAGGACATCCAAGTTGATTTCTCTTCTTTTATTTTTAAGGACAACCACTTGATAATCGATTCTGTTGATGTGCTTGCCATCAAAGTGTAAGGACCAACTTTTCATATGCAACTTTTCATATGCAACTTTTCAATCATTTCTTTTTTCAGCTTGATTGCCTTTTTGATTGTTGACTTGTAAATAGCTGACTGACATGGAGTTAGGATGTCAATACTTTCACAAGCCAATTGCTTGCATATGTTTACAGCTTTGTTTGTTGATACTCTTGTGTAGATGATCAAGTCAACTGCAGTTTTGCTTTTATGATGTTTTCTGCTTGGTGTAGGAGTAGTCTCATCTCCTTTTTCTTCATCGTTTTCATATTTACTGTTGTCAGCCTCAGAGTCAGAATCACTAAAACCAGGATAGTAAGATGATAAGTTGGATGACCTATTAGAAAGCTTTTGTCTTTTAGAGGGATGGATCATTTCTTTACTGCCCGCTTGGCCTGTAGAGTATCCCACTGTTCCTTTCCACTTGGAGATGGCACAATCGCTTGTCCTCGGAAGATAACCATGTTCCATCCACTTTAGTAATATCAAAAATTTCATCAAGAGGTTCGTAGCTTCCCCGCTTGACACATTCATCATAACATTTCAGTACTTTATCAAGCTTTGCTCGTAGAACTTGATTAGATACATGTGGAAAATTCAGTTTATTCTTCCACAATTTGGTGACTTCTTTGATAAATTTCCGTTATTTGCTCCTTTCTTCCTTTGATTTTTGGTCCAAGGAAATGGTAGCGTCCAATAATTCGCTTTTGGAGAGGCATTCTGCACTTTTCTTCCAGTAAATATTTCTGTAAAGGGATCATTCTTCTTTTTTTATGAGAGTCTTTAAATTTTACCAGATTATTGGTCCAGACATCCTTGTTCTTCTGAATGCTACTACCGATAGGCTTATGCATCGCCATGTGTTGCTTCTGTAATAACTATAAAATTAGATAAGCAGCTATATACACACAGTTTAAATTGTTCTAGAATATTTTAAATTGTTCTAGAATATTCTAAATTGTTCTAGAATATTCTCAATTGTTCCAGAATGTTCTAAATTGTTCCAGAATGTTCTAAATTGTTCTAAAATATTCTAAATTGTTCTAGAATATTCTTAACTGTTCCAGAATATTCTAAATTATTCCAGAATGTTCTAAAGTCATATAAAATATTTTGGAATTTTCCAAAATGTTCTAAAGTTCTAAACACTTCTAACCTATAAAAGTTTTAAATGATTTTCAGCAAAGCCACACATATTAGTAGTAGCAGTAACAAGATTAAATAAATGAAAATTCGTAATTTTAATTGCAGGGTAACCTTATTTTACAACCTAGAGGAATTGAGCATGTTTTCAATGTTTTCTAACAAAAGTTCATCAATTTATGACACAGGAATTTTTTTTTTTTTAAAAAGTCAAAAAGTCATAACCCTAATGCACATTCTAAAACTAGTTTCTGGGATTAGTTACATACGAGAAAAGCAAAAATAAAATTTAAATGCTCTGAGGAAGATTGAGATGTGACACACATTATAAACTTTTTCAGAGAAAGGTTAATTCCTATCAGTGAAAAGAACTATCATTACTACTAGACATAGGTGAGGATTCATCTCCACTTCAAAAGTAAAAGAAATTTCAAAAATAGCCATTCACTATGTACACTGCAGGTGGTAGTGCACATAGTGCATGGCTATTTTCGAAAGTATGTACAATTTATAAGAAAAAGCGCAATCATTTGCTATCATCAAACAATGGAAAGGCTTTTATCATAACTTATCATCTATAGGTTTTAAGTAACAAAATGCTAACTACTTTATTATTAAAAAGATAAAAATAAAGTTGTATGTAATCCTTTTTTATGTGTTTTCTTTGTTACAATTTTTTTATTGGCCAAATAGTTTGCAATATTTGGCTGAATACCAAATATTAAAAAAAGTAGCTAAATAGGCAGAACACCAAACAGTCACCAAATATTTGTGACATCTCTAGTAAATAAATATAGCTAAACTTTAGTTACAATTTTATCTTGTCAACTTATTTATAGACACTGACCACAACAATTTGCATTTTTTAACTTTTTAAGTGTTTCAATAATTCGCGGCAAAAAGCTAAACTTATCCACTGAGAAAAAAGAATCTAATATTAAAAAATGGAAACAAAATTGTAACGAAATATCAAATTTTAATTTAAATAAATAAACTAAAAAAAAATATTAATTGAAAAAAGAAAATTAAAAAACAAAAAAAAACTTTTTATTAAATTTTTATACAGCTCTTCTTTTTTTTTTTAAGGTGGTTGTTATTTTGAGCCACAGAATTTGATACAAGTCACGGAAAAAAACATATTATGATAAAACAACAACTTTATAACAACAAATGTATGTTTTGATATGCAATTTATTCACAATTTTTAAGAAACTAATTTACTATGTATGCTAGAACTATGAGAAACTTTGTTAATTTTTTTTCTTACATTCATTTGTTTTCACATGTTTTTGCTATATTTGACATTTTTTCTCAATAATTATATTATAGGAAAAACATAAATAAATTGCTTTTTATTGGTAAAATATATTATTTGATTAATAAATTTTATAATGATGGAAGAAATTAAATAAAAAACACCATGGTTTCTTTTATAAATGTATTTACAATATTTGTTTTTATCTGAAATTGTTTCCTTTGTATTGCCCAATTTTCAACATTAAGACGAAATACTAAAGATAATGAACATGATTGCACTGTTTGAAAAGATGTATTTAAAAACTTAAAAAAATGTTTTAAATAGGCTTCTAAAAATTTCATTAAAAAAGTTCAGTAAATTAACAATCCACTAACCCACAACCTTTTGGAGCATCAATAACTAAAGTTCATCATGAAATAAACTATCAGGTTTAAATGCACAATTTGAAAAATCAAACAAAATTGCAGACATAATTTCAATTAGGTTGTGAAAACAACCTAATATATTATTTATTATTTTACATGAAAAACTTGTTAAAAAATAAAAGCTTTACAAATAAATAGCAATTATTTTTCTTGTTTTCCTGTGCATTAATAAAAACAGTTTAGCAAAAACATTTAAAAAACAAATTTTAAAATTGTCCTTATTTCTAGTGCAAATAATATAGATTTCATTAAAATACTGACTGACAAAAGTCGCAAATAAATTGTATATCAAAAAATGCTTTAGTTTTGTCATATTCTTATCTGCTTTCTTCCTCGACTTGTATTAATTTTGGTAGTGTGAAAATAACAAATGCCCCAAAAAAAAAGAAAACAAAAGCAGTATATATTTAGGTATAATATATATATATATTTTTTATCCATTTTATTTTTAATTTTAAAATTCTCTGTAGTTTCTTAGAGCTTTATTTTGCCGCAAATTCTTAAAATGTCTACTATATAAAAATGTGGTCAAGTTGTCTAAATAAATTACTTTGAACATGGATGAACAAGGCATGTGACCATATGTGCTTCCTGGGAAGGCTTGCATACATGCATACATACACACATACAGTTATGGACAAAATAATAGTAGTGTTATTAAAATTAACGAATTAATATTATTATCTTTAAACAGTCACTGAAAATAAAATTGTAATACTGGATTATTAATTAAATAGGTATGAGATGATAAACTAATTAGTAGAAAATTTTAATTTTTTGCTTTTATTTATAATAAGTATAAAAAACAGGTTATACATAATAATAGTAGTATTAATTTATATTGCAAATAATTTATTTTATTAACAAAGAAATGATATAAATTTAATTAAACAATAGTAAAAAATTAGTATTTAATCGCATGCCCCTGGTTTTTTATCACAGCTTTGCATCTATTCGGCATTGAGTTAATCAAATTTTGACAACGTTCTAAAGAAATGTTATTCCAAGCATTCTGGACAACTTGCCATAACTCCTGCTGATTTTTTGGTTTTTGACTATAAACTGCCACTTTTACATTCGCCCAAAGGTTTTCGATCAGATTGAGATCCGGTGACTGTGCAGGCCAATCCATAACTGCAACCCTATTCTCGATGAACCAACTTTTTACCCTGCGACTGGTATGCTTTGGATCGTTGTCCTGCATATAAACCCATCTTAGGGGCATATCTTCTTCTGCATAGGGCAACATGGTATTTTGTAATATTTGAAGGTATATCTCTTGGTCCATAATACCATCAACCTTATAGATTGGCCCTACGCCATAATAAAAAAAACAACCCCAAATATTTATTTTTGCTCTGCCATGTTTTACAGTTTTTATGGTGTATTGCGGTTCGTATGCAGAGTTAGGTAACCTCCTTACATACATCCTGCGTCCACTTCACCCAAATACAATTTTGCTTTCATCAGACCACAAAATATTATGCCATTTTGAAACAGGCCAATCTGTATGCGTTTTTGCAAAATGTAATCTTGCTACCACATGCCTTTTTTTCAAAAGGGGAACTTTTCTTGGGCTTCTGGCGACTAACTTACTTTGTACTAACCGTCTATGTACTGTTCACGAAGAAACGCTTAAATTTAAATCTTCTTTAAAGTGGTGGAAAGTTACAAAAGGATCGGCAACAGCAGCACATTTTATCAATCTGTCTTCATGTTCAGTCGTTTTTTGTTTTCGACCCCTTGTTTCGCCTACATTTTTCCATTTTAGAGCATTTCTAATCATCATAGGAGAACAACTTAATGTCTCTTGAATAAATTTGTATGTTTTCCCTTCTTGTTTTAATTTAATAATTAGTTGTCTCTTTTTGGCACTACAATGCTTTGCACAACCCATAATTTTTATTTATAAAATAAATTTATACGATTATTTTATATATTTCATTAAATTAACACTAAAATTAATCTTACCTTTAATTAGTCTTACTAAAACCAAATAAACAAAAAGCTAATATAAATAAATTGATAGGAAACAACAGATATGTTATTTTAACCTAAAAATCTAGATATGTTCGTATATAAAATTCGGGACTTCCCTAAAGTAATTTGAACAGTGTTACCAACATTTTTTACTCCCACTTCATTATTCAGTCTTTGTATTACTGTTATGCCTAAATTTATTAATTTATATTTAAATTTACATAAAACTATTATCATAAATCATTGTTTTACTAGCCACTACTATTATTTTGTCCACAACTGTACATACATACATACATATTATGAAATTTAATAATACATGAGCATAATTCTTACCTAATTTCACCACACCTTTTTCTGAAAGTAAAATGTTTCCAGCTAAAAAACGAAAAAAAAATAAAAAAAATATTCATTTGTAATTCTTGTTAATAACAACTATAGACAAATTTAATATAATATATTTAAATATAAGCCAGACAAATATAAATCAATAAGCAACTTCTTGTACAGGTCACTTCTTTTACTCATTATAGTTTGTAAAAATAATTTTAAATTTTCTTCATTTTTCTTAATCTAATTATTTTAATCTAATATATTTAAATATAAGCCAGATGAATATAAATCAATAGGCAACTTCTTTTACAAGTCACTTTTTTTACTCTTTATAGTTTATAAAAATAATTTGTTTAATTTTCTTTATTTATAATATTTGTTTTACATGAAGTTTTATACTTTTTCTAAATAGTATTATAATTGCAAAACTATTTTCTAAATACCCTAAACAAAAAAATTAAAACTTTTAATTTAGTTTACGTTAATTAAAAGCTTTATGTACATATAACATGCAATAACTAATGTGGTAGTGGTGTAGTGGTAGACTGGTCGCTTCATAAGCAAGAAGTTCCAAGTTCAACTATAAAAATATGAAGGAAAAATTAAATATACTTGCAATCACTCCTATTTAGTTAAAAATTTACTTATAATTATATTTATTTACACTTATTTTCTAAAATTTGCTTAGTTTTTTAGACTTAAAAATAATTGCTATTGACAATGAATCATAGTTTTATTATAATAACACATTTTTTTTTTTTGACTCCCCAATGCCGGAGAAGGCCACTACAGACTACAAGACAGAACTACAGGCGAGGAGGCTACTTAAAGGTGGTTTTAACCTTCTCTCAACTCTATAACTCGGAAACACGAACCTTGACAAACAAGGCTGCTGCACGAGAAACAAGTTCTAGACAAAAAGAATCTTCCACCAATAACCTTATAACAATAACCAAAAGAAACCTTCCACCAAACAATATTTTAGACAAAAGGAATCTTTCACCATTAAATTGCTACATCAGCCTAAGCAGTCAATGAAAATGTGTATATTCTCTTGTCAGATTAGAGAAGTTCAATAAAAAAAATTATAAAGATGACATTATTATTTCCTGGTCTGATCTTGCTTTGTTACATTATTCACATAAGGTAAAAGGCTATCTTAAATCCAAAAATATAAAATTTGTACCAAAAGTGCATAACCCTGTTTATGAGCCAGAAATTCACCCAATTGAAGAATTTTGGTTTGAACTTAAAAGCTTGGTGTACAATAAACTCTGGCAAACTAAAATCTAGATCTGGATCAAGCTATTAATCATGAAAATTAACATAAAGTAATTAATCATGAAAATTGACATTTGTTAGCTACTGCAACATTTACAAACATGGACATTGTTTGTCATCAAGCCATGAAAAACCTAAAATTTTATTTAATTTTATTTAGATTTACTTTGCAATTATATTTTTTAAATTAATAAAATTGATTACTCCATTAAAAAGTTATATAATTTTTGATTTTCTCCGGATCTTTAGTTATAACATATTATAGATATAAAAAAAAATTATGAGTAGCCTCTAAATTATATAAAAAATATAATTTCTCCTTCCTCTTACTAAAATTCAGTAAACATAAGCATTTAATGCAAATTTCAAAATTTTTTTACCTTTTATGTCCCTGTGAATTCTATTATTTTGGTGAAGATGACTGAGACCATTAAGTGCTCCATGACATATAGCTGCACACTCATTTTCTGCTAACGGTTTTTTTTGGACTAAATAAAATATAATATCTATTTTATAGCAGCATTAATTACACTTATCACAATTCTGTTTCAAACATTAAGCAATACTTATAATTCTGTTTCAAACATTAGGCAATACTTATAATTCTGTTTCAAACATTTAGTAATATTGGTGTACAATTATTTTTACTAAAAAACTTGCACTAGGAAGCATCAAGGTATATAAATCAAACCTGCACCATTAAACATTAAATCTAATACATGGAGCATCAAATCTGCATTGAGCCTGCACCATGAAGAATTCAATGTCAAACATGCAGCATCAAGGCTGCTTTATTCTTATTATTTAATTTAAAATAACCTGAGGTCAGTGTAGACAACACTATTAAGCTACAGCCAGACTTTTTAAGGTCAGGTCATTTCAGGTTTATTTATATATAATTAGAAAGAAATACTTGTTTGATGCCTAAGATATTATATTCTAATATATTGTAAATAAAAATTTATCCTGTCATGTTCCAATATCAATCAAATAAAACAATTTGAAAGTCAAGTTTAAATAAGGTTTATTTACTAATGCATAAATTTATAAAAATAATAAATTATAAAATGCATATATGGTAATAAAAATTTCTAAAAATATTTCAGGAAATTTTGTCACTATGCATACATTTAAAAAAAAAAAGTTTTTAAACTGCTGACTATTTTAATAAAACACACCTTCAATTATATCAGAAGCAGAGCCAATGCAATATTCCATAACAAGCTAAAAAAAATTTTAAATTGCTTATACATAAATAAATACATACATACATACATACATCTTAATTTGAATACGCTAATTTAATAGTAGTAGCAGTAGCGTCGTTTCACTTTTATTTTTAATAAAGAAGTTTCTAGGCTTTTCTAAAAGCATTTCTTTACTCTATGCGGTCTTTCAAGCAGGGTCTACAAGCCGATTTAGTTTCAAGTGGAATTTTAGAACTGAATAAAGTTTTAGTTTCAAGTTAAATTGATGTTGTTCATTGTTAAATTTTTCAATAAAAATTTAAATAAATGTTTGTTTGTTGATGGTTATTCGTATTTTTCTCATTTTTATAGCCTGTTTCCTTTTCTTTAAATAAATTAAGACTGTTATTTGTGGACATGTAAGTGTATTTACATAAATTTGCGTATATTTCAGTATACTTTATATTTCTCTGTATCTATATGTATATTTTCTTTTAAATAAAAAAAAAGGTAAAGAAAATAGTAAAATAGAAAAAAGTAGTAGAAAGTAAAAAAATTATGTTGGAAGTTGTCAAAAGAATGTTGTGTTATGCTTCTTTTTAAGGTATCTGAATATATATTTAGATTTTTAAATTTGTTCTTAAATGGTTTCGTTTTTTTTATTACTTTAGATAAAAATATACTAACTGACATTGCCAAAAAAATATGGACATTAATAAATCCTAAATTAAATTGCTAGAGGTTTTTATTTTGAATAATAATTGTAATAAATTGTTTTAATTTTTGTTTATTAATTTTTGACCTCAATGGTAAACCAGTGGTTAAGCTAATGAGTTAATATCTAGAGGTTTATATATCATATATATTCTAAAGTAATTGCATTTGATTTTTTTTTAAATACATTGCTTAACATAAGGCATTTTGATTTTTTTTTTTTTTTTTTTTAAATAGTTAAATAAAATTGTTTTATAGATGAGAAACCAAGTAAGATTCAACATTGTGTTTTTGTTTTTATTACCAAATAATACATTTGTTATTAGGATTGCAGGTTTTTGTTAATTTTTCTTTTTGTAAATATGTTTACCACTTTGTAGATATGTTTACCACTTTAGACTATTTTGACATTTTTATTTCTTTTCTCTTTTTTTTTTGGATGGTCGATATTTGGCTTAAATAAGTTATTAGAAAAAATACTATCAACTTAAAAATAATTGATAATTTATTGAAATGATTAGAACTAGGCAAGCTGAAAATAATCGTCATCAAAATATAAGAAATGCTGCTTGGTAAGAAGAAATTAATTTTATACCTAAATTAGTACAACATGGTTAGACGAGTTAAAAGTAATTATCACATAAATAAAAGATATAGAGATGAGATTAATCATTCTCAAAATGTACGAAATGCTGCTAGACAATTAGAATATATTGTATAGCAAGAAGTGATACTATTCTAGATTATAATTATTTAGGAGAAATGAGCCAGTTCTGTCAGCATTGCTGAGCCTAAAAATTTCTTGATGAAACACTTTTTTTATGTTGCCATAATACAAAGGTAGTTTTGCTTCCATTTTCACTATTTCTGCAAGATTTACAAGAAGTTATATCATAATTCCAATATTAATTTTGCAATTCTAATTTTGCAATTCTAATTTTGCTCCTTCAGTTAGATTTATTAAAGTATCATTTATTTTTATTCTTAGAACTTACATATGAAGACTGCAAACGCTATCGTGTTGACAAGTCTGGTCCTTTGACCCAAAGATCTTTTCAAAGATGGGTGCAGTATAGGGGGTCAGACCACCCATCATTTAGATGGGGTGATCAATACCCCCCATACAGGGGCCGAAGTACCAATGGGATAATAAAAAACTTTTGTGTATACAATTAACAGAAAGTAATTATATAAATGTGAGTATATATACTTATTTAGTAAATAGTTTTTGTTTTCTTTAACAGTATGTGTGTGTATATATATATATATATTTATATATATATATATATTTATATATATATATATATATATATATATATATATATATATATATATATATATATATATATATGTTTATTTTAATAAATAATAAAAATGGCTTTTTATAAATCTTTTATTTTTAAAATTGCTACCTTGAAAATTTTAATAAAATTGGTTTAATTTTTATTTATTAGTTTTTGACCTTTTTGTAAATCTTTTTGTTTTGGTAAATCTTTTTGACCAGTTGTTAAATTAATGAATTAAATTTTAAAGGTTTATATATTTTATTTAATTACTTCTAAAGTAATTGCATTTATATTTTTAGCTTTACATTTGCATTGATTTTATAGCTCTTTTAAATAGTTTAATTAAATTGTTTTATAGATAAGAAACAAATTAAAATTTAAAATTTTGTTTTTCTCTTTTATTAGCAGTAAGCAACCTGTAATACGGGTTAGTAATAAATAAATAAAAATTTTATTTTATTTAAAAGAGTATATCTATGACCCACTTGCAGCAGTAAACTTTAGAATGCAGCAACATGGCAATGATCTTTGTTTACATGATTTAATGTTTCATTTGCAAACTATAGTAAGTGAAGAAAACCCTTTTGCTCTTGCATTAAAAACATGGCTGAAGTAGAAGATGAAGAAATTCGTCAAGCAATTATAGATGGTCGTTTAGTCTCAGTTGTAAAAATGTCTTTATTTGAAGGGCAAGATAGACGTTGCTATAACCTCCCTTCGCATAATGAAGTTGCAGTTGTATTTATTGGTGAAGATGGTGCACCACCTGCTTTCTGGAAAGTTGTTATTTACCCAAGAGGTCATCCTCTTAAAACTATATCAAGTATGTCTACCAACTTAGATCCTATGGTTCATCCTCTGTTTTTCCCAAGAGGTGATGCTGGTCGGCATAATCAATTGGTTCACAACCTCGAATGTGCTACATTGGTTAGAAATCATGTTACATCTCAGTAGTACAATTATAAACTTTCAGTTAGACAATTTTTTTCTTCACCCTTTTATGGCAAAAAACTGTTTCAGCAATATGCTGTTGATGCATATGTTAAAATTGAAGGCCAGCGCCTTACTTTCATCAGAAATAATCAAAACAAACTGAGAAGCGAGCAGTATAATGTCTTACACATACATGTAAACAACCTTGGAAATGATTATAATGTTAGACTAGGGCGTGTTGTAGTTTTGCCATCAACTTATGTAGGAAGTCCTAGACCTTTAAAAGAAAACTTTGAAGATGCTGTGACTACAATTAAAAAGTATGGTAAACCAGATCTTTTTATTACTTTTACTTGCAATCCAAAATGGTGCAAGATAACTGAAAATTTATATTCAGGTCAGACTGCAAATGATAGATCTGACTTGGTTACTAGAATATTTAAACTCAAATTAAATAACCTTCTCAATGACATTTTTAACAGTGTATTAGGAAAAGCTGTAACACATGTTCAGGTTATCGAATTTCAAAAGTGTGGTTTGCCACATGTTCATATTTTACTTCATTTTGCAAATGATGATAAGCTTGAGACACCACAGGATATCAATAATTTAATACCTACTGAAATTCCAGATCCGATTGTAAATCCTCAACTTTATGACATTAATAAAGCTTGCATGATTCATGGTCTTGCATGATTCATGGCTTACCTTCCCGTTAGAGAAACTACCTGTAATCGTTAAAAATAATTACAGGTAGTTTCTCTAACTGCTTTTAATCATTCACTAAAAGCCAATATAGCATTTGATATTACTATAGTACAATTGTTTATATCTCATTCATTTTTTTTTTATCCTGAGTGTTATTAATATTTTTGCTCTTTGGATGAGATTAATTAAACGAGTTGACTTTTCATTAAAGATAAAGATGTTGGTTTCAAAAATGAACACTGTAGCCAAAGTGCTCACAAAATTAAGTAGTTTTTAAAAATCTTTCTCTTTTGTTCTTTTTTAATTTTTTTTTTTACTTTTTACTAATTTTTCTATAACTTCCTACTAATATGGAATCACATAGTTTTTTTAATGTTTAATCGTCGTCCCTATTGATAATAAATATTTTTATTTTTTTATATTTTAATATAGTTTTCTTTACAATAAGCTATGCTTGACTCCTTGGTCCTGGAGATGGCGGCTTTATAACTGATTTGGAAAAGTGCCTTCAACGTTAATTGTTTTTTAAGAAAAATAGTTTTATATAGATTTTTTTAAATATTTTTGTTACACATTTAACTATTTATCATGTAAATAAATTTGTTTAAAAAAAAAAGTGAACACAATTTCAAATATATAATTTTTACAACTGTTTTATATGGTTTTAACATTTCTTTTATAGTCTTTTCAGCTCAATAGGCCAGGTGAATAAAAAAAGCAATTGCTTTTATTCAACGCTTTCAGACTAATTTTATCTCACCTTTATGTGAATATATTTATCGATTTTGCTCAAATTTGTATTCACATAAAGCGTAACAATTACTTCAAAAATGTTGAGTAAAAGCAATTGCTTTTTTTATCAACCTGACTTATTCAAAAATTAATAAAAAGTTTTAAATAAAACTAATAACTTTAACGCAAAGTTAAGACAAACTGCAAGGCAAAATATATTCCAGACATTTTTCGCTAAATATTTTTTGCATTAGTAAAAATTTGGATTAGATGAATGCTGAAATAAATATATGTTGATATACGTTAACTATAAAGTAAATCAACATATTTGTTTCCCGTATTTTTTTAATTATTTTAATTTCTGCTGGATTATTAAAAAAAAAAGATAGCTTGAGTAATAAGCTTTAATATTATAGGAGCAGTATACAGGGATTAGCCTTATCCGGAATTGCGGATATATTTTTTAACTTATAGTTTTTCAGGATATCCAAAACAATTTTTTCATACAAGTTTACAAGTTATATATTAATAAGTTATATTAAAATACAAGTTAAGGTATAATTTTTGTGAATATCTATTTTTTAAGCTTTACTTATCACTCTTAGCAAAATAAAGAAAAGTTTAAAAAAAAATTAGAAACTACTCAGCTAAAAGCAAAATTAAGAGAAAGGAAAGGGAAAATATATTCTGGATATTTTACCTAAACAATTTTCCGGATATTTTAACTAAACAATTTTAAAATAAGACTTGGATGATCTATGCATATAATTCAAGTCATATTTTAACAAAATAATTTTGTTATAATTTGCTCATTTGATGTTCGAACGTTGTGAAATAAATGGTTAACTGTATCTTTAATGAAGCTAACCGTTATAAATATATGTAAAGTAGATGCTTTATATCTAGATTATAAAAAAGTGTTTGACAAACTCTCTCATGATCTTATGCTTCACAAACATTATGGTGTCTTTTATATGTTACTTAATTGGATGAATTCTTTTCTTTATAACAGAGCACAATGGGTTTTACTATTCAAGATTGGTTACCAATCATTAGTGGTGTCCCACAAGAATCCGTTCTAGAACCTTTTCTATTTTTCTTTTACATCAATGACATCGCAGACCTAGTTAGCAATCCAATGAAGTTATATGCTGATGACAACAAAGTTATTTTCATCAACTCGTATTTATGCCACCAATATTTCACCAATTATCCTCCAGAATGATATAAATCACATGTTAAATTGATTTGATTTATACTGTTCTGGTGCCCACGTCTTAATTATGGAAAGAGCCTTATCTTTCACTTCAACAAAAATCCCAACCACCAATACTATATCTTGACTCAACAAGGGATGCAGCTTCTCAATTCCTCTTACAACAAATGAGATCTTGGCAATTGCATTTCACACAACCTTGAATATGACAGGCATGTTGAAATACAATCATCAAAAGCTAACTTTGTCCTTGATTAAGTAAAGAAAGTCTCTATCTATAAAAATGCACAAGTTTGATAAAGGACTCTAAACATTGCTGTTCAGACTCATTTCAAGTATACTGCTCCTGTATGAAATTCTCTTTTTGCACACATCATTAAAAAATAAAATCCTTGAAAAAGCTCAAAATTGCACCACCAAAGCAATTCCGCTTCTCAGAGCTTTATCCAACAAAGCCAGATTATCACATTTTTATCTCACCTCACTAAATAAAAGATGCACTTAGAGTGATTTATTAGACAACTTCAAGTTTATTATTAAGTTATAAAATATTTGTTGGCTTAACCCACAAATTGGTCAACTAAATGTTTGAATAACCCGTGGACACTCTCAGCGTGGACACCCGTGGACACTCTCTATTTTAAAAGAGTTCTTCAATGATCTCAACAAAAACATGCAAGTTATTTCTACTAGACTTAATTTCTTCCCTAACAGACCAGTCAGCCGATATAATTTACTCCCATAAACTGTGATTGACTCTCGTCATCTTTATGAGTTTAAAAATCATGTCGACAAACACTTTGGTCAGCACTACCCATTTTATTCACTAAAATGATGCTACAGCACATCGTCTACTGACAAAGAGATAAAGAATTTAGTTTAGTCCTTATATTAATATTTTCTTGTCGCTACTTGTACAAGGTATTTTACCAACATTTCCCGATGGATTTCCCAGATTTAATTCAAAGTTACCTAAAGTCAACTTCATAAAAAATAAATCTATACTTTTTAGAAAAACACTCTTCAACTGCAAAATTGCTACAAAGTATCAAGTTCATAAAACTATCTGTTAAATGAAACTTTAGATTTAGTGTACAATATATGACTAACATAAGTTTGTAAGTTATGTAAGATTGATGAAGAGCCATTTTCCCTGATTTCTCCTCAAGTTCTTTAAAATTCAATGCAACTTCTCTGATTATTCCCTGATTGTTCTGCTAATACTTGAGTTCCCTAATTTTTCCCTGTTTTCCAAAGGAAAAAACCTGTAACTGTGTCAACAAATCCATCAGCCTCATGAACGATTAAAGCTTGATAAATAACATCCACTATCAGGCCACTGACTTGTGGGCTTTAATGCTTGCAGAGTCACTGACACTATAGCCAAGCCATTCAGTTTGATGAGCATTAGTCACCGACAACAACAATATAGGCTGATGGATAAAGAGAGAGGACTTGGTCAATATGATCAGAAATAACATCAAAAAGAGTGCAGTCTTGAGATGAAAGAGAGCGATATAGAACAAAGAGAAAGGCGATAGAGTGAAGTGGTGTTAAACGAAAGCACATAAAAGAATAGTCTGTGGATTCAAACCTAGTTTCACTACAAATGGGTGAATTCTTACGAATGTAAATGTCCATGCCAAGCATGTGACTGTTGGAGTCTTTACGAATCAAAGAAAGATAACCATCAACACTAAGATCGCAGGATGAACAGCTGAACTCAAATTAGTCACACAAAGAGCAAGTAGGTCTGGTGAACTTTGCAAGAGATAAGACTCAACAGAAGAAAAGTTACTTTGAAGACCACGAATATTAGTGAATGATAGGTTTAGGGAACTTGGTGATGATGGTGGTTTTTTGTGTTTTATAGTTTTTGGTACTTTATTCATTTTTAAATTTGTTGAAGAGCTTGACTCAAAGCATAGATAGTACTCAGAACACTGTTTAATAGCCAAAGCAATTGCCTCATTACTACTAATAAACCCGAAGCCATAACAAAGGGCTCTAAATGTGGCCTCCGCAATGCACACCAAAAGTACAAACAGGAACACCATCCATGCGCGACATGGCACTGTTAATACTTTGATATTTTATAGCCGTTGATGGAATCAGCCTCTCTGAGAGCTACCACAGATTTCAGAAAACCTAACTACCAGCCGGCATCAGAATCATAAAACTGAGTTTTAGAGCTGTACCCTTATTTGGAGATAATAAAATGAGTTGCCTAGTCATAAAAACAGAGACACAAGCAAAACCCATGCATTGAGTTAAGAAGATACAGCATTTAACATCCTAAACTGGAAACAATGTATTAAAAAAATACATCTGCCCCAGTCTAATAGATGAAGAAGGGGTGCGAGGCTGGTCAACAGATAGAATTTGTTTAGCTTGACACAATGCAATTTTTAAGTGAAAAGAGAAATTTAGTGCAAACGTTGCTGAATAATGGCATTTTTTGCATAAAAAACAAAATTTGCAGTTAAAAATGTAAAATATACATATATATATATATATATATATATATATATATATATATATATATATATATATATATATATATATTTATATATATATATGCATTATATAAATATATATTATATATACATATATATATATATATATATATGCATTATATAAATATATATTATATATACATATATATATATATATATATATGCATTATATAAATATATATTATGTATACATATATATATATATATATGCATTATATAAATATATATTATTTATACATATATATATATATATATATATATATATATATATATATATATGTATATATATATATATATATATATATATATATATATATATATATATATATATGTATATATAATATACATACATCGCGATTAGTTTTTTCTTAAAATTTGTTTTTTCGCGATTTTTCTTTTTTCGTGATTATTCCTTTTTTATTTTAGAAGATTGATACTCTATTTGCGAATATTTAGTGTTCTTTTACAGTATAAAACTGCAGTGACTTCTGTAGCGATAATTTTTTTTTTAAAGCGGAGCATAAAGTAAAAGAAAGAAAAATAAAAGATTTAGAAAATCAATTAGCAAAAATGTTCAAATGCAGGAAAAAAACCGATTGTTTAAGGAAGGAAAAATTTATAAAAAACAAACAATTAAATACCTATTTGAATCAAGAAATAAAAGATTTTGATTGAAAAAAGAAATAAAAGTTAATGGATTGAAAAGTCACTTTCTAAACTCGAATTCTCAAGGGCTTTATTCCGATTTAGCTCATTCATTATGAACAAATTTAATGATATTTTTATAAGTTTATTTTGCGAAGAGTAGTGGAAGGCAATATTGACTCTAAATAGTTATTAATAAAAAACTTAAAAGTTTGTTAGTACACTTGCTAATTTTAAATTAATAGCAATAAATGGATGCAAATATGGACTACAGATGCAGATTATCTACAGTTAAAAAGTGGGGAAAACATTTTAATTGCAAGTTAGAATATGATTTAAATGGAAATGAAGTTATAAGATTAAGATGCAGTTTATGTAAACAATTTGAAAAACGGATAAGTCAAACAAAATTGTTTTCCATGACCTGGATCAAACCAGGAACAATATCAATAAAAAAAGATTCACTGGCATCGCACTTAAGCAGTGCGCAACATAAAGAGGCCACGCGAATTCATCAACAAACAACATTAGGTTCAGTTTCATTATCTAACCATGTTATTCATAATACTCCAATTGGGCATGGTTTACGTAAAACGGCCGTAAAAGACGCTGACTCGTTACGGGAAAAGTTTAATATTGCATATTACTTGGCAAAACTTAAATCAAAAATCAAAAAAAGTATTAGATCGTAAAAGATTCTATTATTTAGACACATTTTTTTCTTTCGCTTTATTTTATTGAATGAAAAAAGTGAACGCTAACTTTTATTAAAAAATACATTGAATAAAAAAGCAACAGATAGAAATATCATGGAAATTTGATAAGGTTACTTAGATAAGAAAACTTACATAATAAGAATTTAATTATCATTCTTGTTTGTGATTGTGCGGGTTTTCGTGAAAATGTTAAGTTTTATCACGATAATGTTTTCGTCATTTTTAATAGTTTTTTATAACTGTTTCAAATTTATAGATTGTTTTATTAGAGTTTTAAATAATTTTTTTTACTGTTAAAAATTTATAGAAAATTAAATATTCTAGTTGTTTTAAACAGTTTAAAATATGTAAATAAAATAGAAAATGAAATAATTAATTAAAAGAAGATTATATTAAGTTCAATTTGATTGATTATATCAAGTTCAATTGATTTTACAAAAATACAGCCGTTAGATTTAATGCAATATAATAATAGTAATAATGTAAATTATAACTAAAGCTACTTTACAACCGCTGAAGGTAAATGTTATGACATCTTATGCAAAAATGAGACTTATTATATATGTTATTATAAATAAGTTAAAATAAATAATGCCCCCTCCCCTCCGGCAGAGTGGAGGAGGGGTTAAGAGCAACAAAAAAATTGCGATATGATTTTTTTACGTTAATTCGAGCCCTGTATATATATATATATATATTAGAGTGGCAATTAAACAACTTTTTTTTAAATGTTTATAAATTATGTTTTTAAATTATTATATATACACATATATACATATGTGTGTGTGTGTGTGTGTGTGTGTGTGTGTGTGTGTGTGTGTGTGTGTGTGTGTGTGTGTGTGTGTGTGTGTGTGTGTGTGTGTGTGTGTAATATATTTATATAATACACATATGTATATTTTACATTTTTAACTGTAAATTTTGTTTTTTATGCAAAAAAATTGTCCTTATTCAGCAATGTTTCTGCTAAATTTCTCTGAAAAAGGGGGTGGGTGCTACTACTACTGTTGCCCAAATTTTTTTTCTAGAATAGCCCCTGTATATATATAATTTTTAACTTATATGAAATGTAGCCTTTTTTTACCATTTTTTTTTGGAACTATTTTATCTAGTATTTATTCAAAGCATTTTTTTCATTTTTATTTTAATTTATATAGCAGAAAAAAAAGAATTTTTAATTTTGCTATTTAAATTAAAATAAAAGCGAAATATGTATATAAATATATATATATATATATATATATATATATATATATATATATATATATATATATATATATATATATATACATATATATATTTAAATATTTTATAATAAAACTATATCTTATTTAATAAAGGACAAGAAAAAAATTCCTTCTTCGATAATATTACAAAACTCTTTTACATTCCTTTAAAACTAAATTTAAATGTTTAATTTTTAAAATCATATTTAATTTCAAAATGATTAATTTCAAGAAAAATTTATATAAAATAACCAGTTTTTAACAAAAAAATTCAGTTGTGGTCAAATGCTTTTTTTTTTTTTTGGCTTGATATTTTCTGAATAAATGACACATAAATGATGTTAAAAGATAATTTAAATATTTCATAATAAAAAAAAAATTTTTAACGTAAAATTGCTGAAACACATACACAAATCATTATTTCATATATAAGATGCAAGCTGCATAACAATTCTTAACAAGACCTATTATATACATATATATATATATATATATATATATATATATATATATATATATATATATATATATATATATATATATATATATATATATATATATATATATGTATATATATATTTCCAAAGTTTCTCTTTAGCACAAAATGAGTAAATATTCAAATAAATAAGACATTTTTTTAAATTTTTGTTAAAATCATTTATTTTATAAATACATGTTTTGATATATCATAGCCATCATCAGTTAAAATATATCATCAGTTAAAATATATTAAAAGGAATTAGATTGAAATTGTCATTTTCACATGGTTTATTTGTTTATAAATAGTGGGTTTTTCCCACACTATGTACATGCTTTCTTTGAGTTTTAATATATATTTGTTGGAGGCTAAATCCAAAATTGTAAAATTAGCATGATGAAAACTATTAAAACAGCTTTCATTTGAATGAATATGTTTATAAATGTGTGAGTTTTTATTCCTTTTTGGTGCTCAATTATTCGTGTCTTTAAATGGCGAGTAGTTTTGCCAATATAACAGGATTTACAGCCTGCGCATTCAAATTTATAGACAACGAATGAATTAAAGTCTGTAGGAAAGGGATCTTTTGCGGGAAAAAATATTGAAATTTTAAATGAAGTAAAAACCAATCTTACGGTAACTGATTTACAATATCTTTTAATGATTAGGTTTAGTCTTTGTTTAATTAAATCAGATATTTTTCCAATATAAGGAAGTTTAAAATATTGATAATTTTGTAGGTTTTCTGAACGCAAGGAAATGTTGATATTGGTGTTGTTATTATAAGAGCTATGGATTTTTTTAATCAACCAAGACGGGTACAAGTTGCGTTTAAGAACTTTATAAAGATCCTTGATATCATGACTAAGACCGAGACTAGTGTTGTTTATTTTATAAGCTCTATCGATTAAACATTTAACCAAACTAACTTTGTATGAAAATGAAGTAAAACTAAAAAAGTTTGTGTGGAGTCCAGAGAAAGTTTTCTTATGAAAAATAGTGGTAATTGTAGAATTGTTTGTTTATTTTGAGTTAGGTCCAAAAATGATACTTTTGATTGAATTTGTTTCTCCATTGTAAAAGTAATAGAATTATGTTTATTATTGATATACTCCAAAAATAAATCGGCATGATTTTCGGAAGTGAAAGCAACAAAAATGTCATCTACATACCGCTTATAAAAAGCTGGTTTTTCTCCATTACATGATTTGAGCCATTTATCTTCAAAATTTCTCATGAAAAGATCAGCAAGAACAGGTGCTAAAGGAGAACCCATAGTAACACCATCAATTTGGTCATAAATTTGTCCATTGAAGAGAAAATGAGTTTAGATGTTGCAAAATTGAAGAGTTTTTTTAAATCAGTTTTACTAATTTTTGGTTAACTTTACTATTTAGAATGCTATTGATGGCAATATCTATTGTTTCTTGTAGTGGAATATTGGTGTATAAACTTGTAATATCGTAAGATACTAAAAAATGTTTATGAAGGCTAGCTTGGTTTATTTCTTTAGAAAAGGTGAAAGAATCTTTAGTGCAAAATTCCGATAGTTGGATTCATCAAAGAAACCTTTTCAAATGAAAGCTGTTTTAATAGTTTTAATCATGCTAATTTTACAATTTGGATTTGACCTCCAACAAATTTATATTAAAACTCAAAGAAAGCATGTACATATAGTGGGAAAAACCCACTATTAATAAACAAATAAACCATGTAAAAATGACAATTTCAATCTCGTTCCTTTTAACATTACTGTTTTTTTATCTTTTTAAAACATTTGTTATACTATTTAATTGCATTTTTATTGTATTTTTTATTACAAGGTCTATTAATTTAACTTAATTTTACTAATTTGATTTAAGCATTTTAATATATTTTAACTGATGATGGCTATGATATAGTCGAAACATGTATTTATAAAATAAATGATTTTAACAAAAATTAAAAATTCTTTTTGTCTTATTTATTAGAATATACATATATATATATATATATATATATATATATATATATATATATATATATATATATATATATATATATATATATATATATATATATATATATATATAATAATAATAATAATAATAATAATAATAATAATTATTATTATTATTATTATTATTATTAATATTATTATTATTGTTATTATTATTATTATTATTATTGCTATTAGCATTGTTAATGTTAACTTGTAAATAGTTATTATAATTATTATTGGTTATCATAAATATTTTTGTTGAGATTTTAATTATATTTGGATTTGCAAATATATATTTGTTTTTCTTTGATTTATTTGACTTTAGAAAAGTTGATTAAAAATCTTTAAATTTACTTTTTGTTTAAACCAAATGGCTTTAATTCAAATTTAGCTGATTCTCTGATTTTTTTATGTTCACAAAACAACAATCATATTAAACAGTGTAAATTTTGCAATAAATTAATTTTGTACGTGAATAGATAAATTAATGGTAACTTACCCAAGCTGTATTTTCTTTGATGTAGCAACCATGATATTTGACACAATTTTCATGATTCAGATTAACAAAAAATTTAACTTCCTTAACAATATCCTGCCATTTTTCATTTGAATTTTTTCCAGAAAAAGACATTTTCTTAATAGCCACTCCTTCTGAAGTTTGACTATTTTGCGCATAAAATACAGCTCCAAAACTACCATGACCAATTTCGCGAAGATCAACAAATATCTTTTCAGGATCAACATCATAAAATAACCCTGCATATTCTGGGTTTTTTACACCCGCTTTGGGGTTGGGCATTGTTTGCTTCTACATATGGATTTTTAAAAAATAAACTTTCAAATATGTTACCAACCAGAACATTTATTTTTAAATAAAAATCTAAAATAAATAAGGTAAATCAATTTAACTTTTTAATATTTGCATACAGTTTTAAATTTTTTTTCAAAGCAACAATAAACAAATCACATTTGACTGAGATTTTTCAAAATCAACTCACATACTTTTAAAGATTAAGTTCTGCTTCATCTTTTTTGACTTAATACCCTGATTACAAATAAATACTTATATGTTTTACAGACAATTCTTCAAGACATCTTTTTAAAATATACTAAAACTTTTCACAAGATTCTATATCTCACAATTTATATAACCCTATTTAAATAAGTGAAAGATAATTAAACTTAAGTAAGCTTGTTAAAGTTGCAACTTCATTCGAGGCTTATCTAGAGTAATGAATGTCTTTTATACTTTAATATTAAAATTATATTGAAAGATTTAATATTTAAAGTCGAGGACACATTTTTAAAATATTGAAAGCAAGAACTATCATCTAGCTAAACAAACTCACCGTTCAAATTACATTGTAATTTGAAAGGTGAGTTTGTTTATTTAGATGATAGTTCTTGCTTTTAATTTGTTATTAATTTGTTAGGCACATAAAATTGCTCTAAAAACTCCTAAAGTTAATAATAAATACATTTGATAAAAAAACTTACTATTGAAAAATAATAAAACTAGATATGTAGACGGTAATCTATTCTAAATCCAAACATAAACATTAACATCTATTTCACAATGTTGAAGCACTAAATTCTTACAGCTGTATATACTATATCATGTTACTATATATATATCTAACGTGCTTTTTAAAGTGTTGACCTATAAAATTTTGTCAACTCTAACGTTAACTACACGCAAAATTACTGTTATTTCTTGTAATAATAAACAAAAGCAACCCAAAAGTAATAATTCTAGGTAATATCCGCAATATAGTCGCCAGAAAATGTCATACCGAAAAATTGTTTCGGATTTAGGAATGCATTGTATAGCATTTAAAGATAAACAGAATACTTGCTTTTTAATTGTTTTTAAATAAAAATAAACGACGATCAACTTTGTTTGTGTTTAATCTTAAGGAATCGGACGGAGGGGAAAGACATATTCAAGAAGCGCATAGGGGTCATTCCATTTCGGTTGCGACAATTACCTAAAAAGGCGTATATAATAAGAATGTAATAAGTTATAGGCTTCTTTTTAGTATTTACATGTCAGGGGTTGCAATAATTTTTGTTTTTGTTTGAGATTGATAACTTTGAGACATGGAAAATATTTCATGTATGGTTTGCTTTTGTATGGGTATGTTTGAGATTATCTCAAATGAGGATGCTTTGCTAATTGCTAACTTGAGACTCGGAACAAAAATACCCCAAAACTTGTGATCCTCTCTCAACCAAATGTTAGAACACAAAGCTGATTTTTTTTTATACTTTTCTAAAATAAATTTATATTTATTGATTGATTTCACATTTCATCGTTTGTGCTCAAAAATTATGACAACGTAAAAAGTTTACAAACCGTAGTTATTAAGGATCGGAAACTTTACATGGTCAAAAACTAATTTTTTTAAAGTTTCAAACACTAATTTTTTTTTTTTTTTTAGGTAAATGTGAAATCTGCCGATGAATATGAATTTAGTTTCGATTTGTAAATAATAAAATTGAGTAATACATTGCCCTCGCATTTAGGGTTGAGGAAGGGACACAAATTTTGGGGTAAATTTTTCTTAGAATAATTTAAGTTTTTAACTCTAACAGCATCTATAGTAATGAAGTAAAAAATTCACATTTTTTAAGTTACAACGTAAATTTAAAATACAAAGTTTTTACAACAATTTACTTTTCTATCTTTTTTTCTATTATTACTACTGCTATTACTATTTACTCTTTTTTAAATCATTGTTGTGTTCCTTATAAACGTGTTCCTTATAATGTCTTATAGAGTTATCCAGAATTGTAAATTGTACTTTTCGCGATCTTGAATTCTACGTCAACGTTTCTTTAAGTTGAACTTTTTAATATCGACGCTTCCCGGAGCCAATTCGCCCCCAACTTAACCATGCAAAAAATAATTTGGTATCAATGGAACATCATTATAAGGATTAAAAGGATGATTGATATGTTAAAGATCTTGAGTTGATCAAGGCTTCTGCTCCAGTGAATGAAACAGAACTGCAGTTTTAATGCTCCAGTGCAGTCATCAATTCTTCTTCGTTAATATTAGCATTACCCAAAATACCATATGTATCTTACTTTGCAGACTTCATACTTGTCTAATGAACTCCTTCAAAACGTGGCCTGATCAGAGGGTTAAAGTTCCACTTAATACCTTTTTAGATGTTTTCAACAAATAGATATACAAAGTATAGTCAACAGCTTGTTGACTGTATATCTTTTTATCAGTTAAATGGTCGACAAGCTCTCGTAGCTCACTATTGGCTCCATCAAAGTTTTTACAATTGTCTGAAACCATTTTTTTAGGAAGACCACGTCTATTGACACTCCGATAAAACACGTTCAAAATCGAATCTGTGTCTAATGCAAGTTCTATTTCTATATGCACGGCTCTTGACGTAAAGAAAATGAATAAACATAAATACTGCTTAGTTCTTCAAATACCTCTCTCCTGTATGATAATGAACGGACCACCAAAATCAACAGCTGCTTTTGAAAACGCATGCAATGGTATCTTTAGCCTAATCTTTGACAATGCTGTCATAATTTGCTTCCCACTTTTAGCTTTTTGCGTTTTGCAGTTTTAGCATTGAGTTTCACATTCATATTTTTCTACTCATGCTTACAATATCCAAAGCCAACTCAAAAATGTTAACAATGTCTAATTGGTTTTACAAACATATGTCGCTTTCTCTTGATTTTTTAATTATAAGTTTTGTTATCCTGTTTTTCCTTAGTAATATAATGGGAAATCTAGCATTGTATGGCAAGTTTGTTGCATATTTTAAACGTCTATTACACCGTCATTCTCTATTTTCATTCACTCTTGGTTTCAATCATAGCAGCTTACTTGTTCTTAGTAAAAATTTATCTTTATACTCTTTGAAACTCTCGCTTTGAACAAGTTTTATTAGTTCATTCTCTGCTTCAAGAATCTTTTCTATTTGTAGATCTCCCGTAAGCCTGTATGTTTTTGGTGACGTACAGTTGTTTATAAAACGATGGCTCCAAGAAGACACTGTTGTATCCAATTTAAAAATCCAACTTAAAATTCTTTTAAGTTACAACCACCATGTTCCAACTCTCACAAAAACTAACATAGTTAAATTTTCCCTTACTCTTTTTTGCTTCTATATTGTTGCCATTTTGCTTAAATAGCTTTTTTTCTGGCTATTTCTTTTAATCAATCAAAAATTCTGGTCCTTTCCAACATCTAACGTTTTGTTTTAGTACGGATACTGCAATTCCTCTTGTTATATTATCGGCAAGATTTTCTTTGGTTGGCACATAAAGATATATGATTAGGTTTAATTCTATTAGTCCCAAAGAGTTTAAATCTTCTACTTTGATTATGTATCCTCCAGATTACATTCATGCTGTCCGTTCAAATGTAACTTCTTTGATATCAACTTTGTAGATGAGACACCGCAACATAACTTTATTAATTATCTATTTTTATTTTTCTTCAAGTATACTATATATAAATACATTTCTTGACGTGAAAAAGTATAAATTCAAAGTTATTGCGTATCAGATTCTTAAAAAACAAGAATATGCAACTTCGCTTGCCGTTTAAACATTGATATTCCATTAAAGTCTTTTAAGCTTTGATTTTTCAAGTTTTTCCATTTTATGCGGCCTTAATTCAGAATACCGGGTTTTAGCTATTTTAGTATAATAGTTATGGAAACTATTTGATCGCAAATTATAACTTTTGGAAAATGATGAAAATATGTTTAAAAAAGAATTCGATAGCATATTATTTTTATACTACTTTTATCCTGCATACTAGGATAAAAGTATAAAAATAATATGCTAATAAATAATATGTTATCGATATAAAATATATAGTATAAAAATAATACTGCACCGAGTAATCGTGGAATGCTTACTGCTAAAAGGGGTGCCACTTTTGACTTTGTAGAGATTTCTTTATAGAACTTTCGCCATCTTCATATTGACTTGTGTAAATAACAGCACCATATGCTATTTCTGAAACATCTGTAAACGAGTGTAACAAAAATACCACCGAACCTTTGTTACAATTTTGAATGTATCTTTTTATTTTTATATCTTGTAAATTTTTTTTTTTCTTGGAGCCACATAGTTGCCACCATATTTGTTTAGGATCCAACTGATCGTTTAATTCTACTGGTCCACATCTGCTGGAAAAGCATTTTCTCTCTTACCGTGTATGATGACAAAAATCCAAGTGTCTCAAGCAATGTCGCTATCTGCTTCAAAAAGTTTCTGATGAATTGTTTGTCAGGTGCTTAGATTTAAATATGTTAACATCTTCTTTTGATAACAACATGATCCCTAATGTTTATACTGAACACAATTCACTTTTATTCAAATATGTTTCTTGAGATCGGTTGTTAGTAGGAATCTCTTATGATACAATCTCAGAGTTTGACAACTTTTTGCGTGAGTGCATTCCAGCCAACTCCATACTGTATATAATTGCCTATATAATTCAACGCCAATTTTATTGTCTAAAGTGGAGTCAATATTATCCTCCATATATGTAAATTTTATAATTTTTTCTGCAGCTAATGGATATTTTTCTGTGTTTTTCTTTGCATTTTCTTGTCACACGAACTTCCCCATAAACGAAGATGAATTAATTCTAAAAACTACTCTATCGATGATAGAGTAGTTTTTAGAATTTTACTCTATCGATGATAGAGTAATTTTTAGAATTAGTTTTGATCTAAGTCTCTCCAAATCATCTTCAAAATTTTCTGTTATCTTTTAAAACGCGTATTTATAGATACATTATCTCTTTATCACAAATCACAGCCACAGAAGATCTTTTATTTTTTTATAGTTAATAAGGTGCTCCCAGTAGTATTTACTGTTAACAGAGCACCGCGGAAGAGCATTTAACTAGAAAGTTCACGCCTTCTTCCTTGTCGCTTAATGGTCTAGAGCCGGCGCTGAATATTGGAGCTCTGGGTTCTGAGCCGGAACTCTAACCACTGCACCACGGCGGGGTGGTTAGAGTTCTGGCTTTAACTTCTGTTTTCCCCAACTTGCGAATATATCCCTTTTCACAATTATAGGTTAAAAGGTTCGCATATGCTCTACTAACGTCTTTGTTTTTCATTTCGGTGTGTATTAATTAGGTGCCATTCTAAAATTATTTATTAATTTTGACGCTCCTTCTTTCAATGGTATGTCAACTTGATAGCTTCCATTTTCACATTTAATGGATTTTTGTGCAGCTACCATTGCTGCTATTTCATGTACAGTCATAGTGTATTTATACTTACTTGGAACAACTTCAATTTCAGCGTAATCTTTTTCAACTAAAATGGAGTAAAATGGTCATGAACCAATATTTGGGGGCAATTTTTCTAAAACATTTTTCCTTCTTTGCTTGTTTGTTTAAATTAACAGGTTTTAAATTTCCAGTTACTTTGTTTGCTGTACATACTAAAATCTTCATGCCCACTTTGCCAATTAAACTTTCGAGACCACAATCAATCGACATTGTTTTAAACGTGTCAATTTAATTATTCAAATCGTTGCTCAAATAGTTAGAAGCAATAAATAAATTTTAAAATCATTTTTTGGCTTAGTTTTAGTGAACATCTTTATGTCTCTTGCCTCTTTAACTCACTCCTCTTCAGTGATAGTGCTTTATTTTTATTTACTGGGTTTGATAATTTTTTACTTTGCTTCTGTTTATGCTGCATATTCTTATTCTGGTACACAGGCTTCCAGTATGGTTTATTCCCACGCATCGATAACATAGTTAATTTTTCACAACTATACATCTATCTCTAATATCAATTTGTTTGATTGATCACAACTCCTTAATGCATGGTTTAATTTACAAACAGAGCAATTTGACCACCTATTTTCTTTTCCACATTTCCAGTTTCTCTAAAATACAATTGATTAGTTTTTTGTTTACAACGGCTAATGTTATGCAATCTTTCAGCAGCGGCAATTTAGAATTCTGTCTCTATCATGATAAACTTTTGCTAGGTTTCATCATTTTTTTTCTTTTGTATTTTTGAAAAATAACACTGATATTAAGCAAGCATTTTCTCTGATAGCTTTTTCTGAAGTTTTCTGTTAAATGTTCAATTACCAAGCTCAATTAATAAGTCAGTGAATAATTAATAAGTCAGAGAATTTATTCAGATTTTTAGGATGGTCAACAAAATTTTCCAACTCGTCCATGTATAACATTAACTTTTTTATAAAAACGAAAAAACGAAAAACTGGGAACAAAAAAGCCCTTTGACTTCATACCCACCCCAAACGTGAGGGGCAACAAGTTAATAAAAAAATTGTACTATTCTTAATTAGACTTATATTCATCAATAAATTTCAAGTTTCATAGTATTATCTCTCAGCGTTCAAAAATTATGGCCATATAAAATTTGTAACCCCCTCAAATTGAGGAGGTTTAAACTTTATATAGTCATAATTTTAAATATAAGTCTAATTGAGAAAATTACTAAAAAACTATTTTTCGACTTCTTGCCCCTTACGTTTGGGGTGAGGGTGAGGGGGATGAGGTTAAAAGGCTCTTTCGTTCCCAGCCTCCAATCTCGTAATTTTTTGCGCAGCTTCATTATTTGACATAAGTATAAACATACTAATGTTTGGAGTTTTCTCCATGTCTGGAAGTTAGCTATCTCAATCACCAAAAAATCCTGAATCATCGTCACTATTCGACGATAGTACAATTTAATAACGTACAATAAAGCTATCCTCTGGTACCAAAATACGGCTCCAATAATGAACCACAAGATAACTAGTAAAAAGTTATATTTTAACGATTATAATTACAAAGCCAATTTTAAAATAATACTTTTCTATCTAATTATTTCTATCTTATTTTTACTACTACTCTTTGCAATTAGACTTTTGGTAATTCCTTCGTGCTGTTCGGTAATTCCTTTGCGCCGTGGGGTATCAAATATATAAACATAGTTTATGAAACTTATTTTGTTTCATTTCCGTAAGTGTTAAGGTAAGATGTTAATTTTTCAATAAGAAATTTATAATGCAATAAATTTTTTAAATAGCCAAAATTGTGAAAATACATAAAGAAGGAAGAAATCTAGTACACATATCTGGTTCTCCAGCATGTAGTTTTGACCTTTTTTTAAATTTTTATTTACCAGTGACACCTAATCCATATTTTGGACCTTTAGTCTTACTTGAGGCCGTTACTTTCCAAGCAATTCGTCAGAATAAAAAGATTGAACTACAATTTGGTTGAACAATTATTTTAAATTCTATAAAATTTAAAAAAAAAACTGATATAAAAGTAAAAAAAAAAAAAAAATGGAGCAACTGCTTTGCAGACATTATTCAAACAAGGCTCATCCAGCTCTGTATAGGTAGGATGTATATATATGGGTGTAGACCTCTTCATTTTATCATTACTTCATTTAAGAAGGAAGTATTTAGATTTGTCAGACCCTTGCTATCTATTGGGCACTATGAGTATTTAATACACTATTAAATTTCTTATTATCAATTAGTTCAAGATGTATACATACTATGTTATTTTTATTTAAAAACAATAAAAATGTTAGTAAGGGTACTCCCCAAATTGTCACGGGGAAAAATTTTACCACAAATGTCACCTATCTTGGTGGATTGAAGATACCACCTAAGAAGCAAACTTAAATTCAAATTATGCACTGGATATCAGCCGAATAAAATAAGTAAAAGCTTAAATACCACAGTTTAAAAATTTTGAATTGTTTGCTTACTAAATACCCAAAAATTGTTCTTTATAGGGTTGATTCAATATACGTATAGGACATCAAAACGATAAATTTTAAAATCCAGGATTAAAATCCAATTGAGATATTTAGTTTCAAAATTGCCAAATTTTCTCCCTTACTCAAATATTTAGTTTTAGAATTGCAAAGCCTAAGTTAGTTCAAATAATTTTAATATACATTTTATTATGTTTCTTTAAAAAAATAAATAGATAATAATAAAAAATACGATATAAATATGTAAAATGATTATTTACAAAATTTCTAAATTTAATTATCACAAATTACAATAATCACAAGTGCCTTCGTTGTGCCTTTTTGTGCTTCTTACAACTTTGCAATTGTACTTCAAAACACAACACAATTCAACAACTGTTTAGAATAATCTGGATGTGACAAAGCTTTTGAAGTACCTCTGTTGCTTGCTCACAGTAAATTCCAAGACCAGTTTATGGTGCTTTAGAAATTTTGGAACATAGTGAAAAATAGCATGAACTTTTGGAGTGACAGAAACAGTTAATTTTAGATAATTGGTCTTCAATCTTTTTCTCAAAGTCTGGAGAGAGTGAGTATCAAAAACAAGAACTAACAACTTGGAGAAACAAATGTAGAACATGGCAGATGGATGATTTTTCAAATGTCTTATCAGCCACGGTAATCTGCTTCAGGGTGTCATTTTTTTCAGCAACTTTATGCAATTATTGCCAGTGACCACTATGGTATGGTAAATGTATTGAAGTCAACCATTCTTTGGTTTTTAGCCAAACATAAACCAAGTGCCTAATAAGATGGTTAACAACGCCTAAAAACAAATGAAGTTCCATTGGAGGAATAGCTTCCAAGATAAGTTTTCATCTGGGAATCGAAATATTGGTGGATGAACATTATACTTGAATTCTTTTGACTTTTTTAGATCATTACCAGATAAAAGAAATTTTTGATATTGATCTCTGATTGCTCCAAATGTTCTAAGTTGGCCACGAATATTTATCAACTCTTATTGCAACAGCAGCAAGGATACTTGCTACTGTGAGACTTAATTAGACAGATAATATTTGCAAGCTTCATACCCTATGACAGAATCAATTTGTAACTAAATCAATGTCATTAACTTGCATTAGATCTAAAATCAGTTTGATATTGCTAAACGTTTTAAGGGTGTTTTCAGAGATTGCTACAATTAGTTGCTTTTTAACACCTATACTTTTAAAATTTTTACTTGAAGCCAACTTAATCAACTTTTTTACTGGACTTTGTGGCTCTGTTAGCTGCTCAGAAATTAGACTCAAGCAAGCATATAATAAGAATTCTCCACCATCAATGCCCGAGTCACAATGTTAGAACTCAACAAATCTTTTGAATAAGTGATGTTTTTCTTCAGGGTTGTGTAGCAATCTTTACAATAAGGTAAAAAAAAAAACTTTATCTTTGCTACAAATATCTGCAAATTATTAAAAAAAAAAAAAGAGTACAAAGCTAAATAATCTCCCTTAGATGTCAATCCAGGACTTCATATTTATTGTTTTGTTGGCAAAAAAGTTTTATTAAGTTGGCAAAAAAGTTCAATTTTTCAAACTGTAACACAGGTAAATATAGAAATAACTTTTTAAATCTACTTAAAAAACACTAATTTTAATTTATTTTAGAAAATAATTCATCTAAAATTAAATACATTAATACAATAAGTTAATATGTCAGTTCTATCAGCTATCTCAGGATTAAATACCCTTAGGTGCCTTGTCCTGCAAATTGGATAGCGGCAAACGTGCTTGCTGCTCTGAGGTCAATAGCAAAATCCAATCAACAGTCGTCTTTAATGAGTTTTGTAAATCAGAACAAATTGCCAAAGTCAGTTGTAAAGAAAAAGTACAGTCAATACCTCAGTGAAAAATCCAAACAATATGATAATTACAAAAACAACTTTAAAGTTATATGAAGAAATAAAATATGAAGGAATAAAAAAATGAAGAAACAACTTTATATGCTTACAATTACTCCTATTTATTTACAAATTTAACTCTTCACATATATCATTAAATATTTTTTTATTTAGTTATAACTTAAAATGAAAAACAAGGCTTATGACGAAGATTCGCTTAGAAAACGAGTGTACACATAGTTGTATTTAAATCCAGATGAGAATAAAAGCTTTATTGTAAATCATTATTGAATGGAAAACATACCATAATAATATATAATATACTAAAAGAAAGGAGAACAATATAGGACCAAAATTTGAAAGTGATAGAAACGCAAAAAAGATGTCTTAAAATCAGATAAAACAACTTTAGAAATCGATTAATCAAAAAGATGGTATTTTACAGTGTGGTCTTGCGAAACGATTCAATGTATCGTAACCGTACATATGCAATATTTATCAATAAAAAAAAACTTGTGTATTCATCATCATAAAAATATTAAAACACATAAAAGAACACCGAAGCTATAAGCAGCTGTTCGTTTAAGATGCCGTAGATTGGTTTCAATTTTTCGGAATAAAAGAAGTTGTTATTGGCAACGAATCTTTCTTTTATTTGAGCAACACCTATATTTTTGAAAACGCCATATTCTTCTTACATAAATAAAGCATAAAACGATGCTTCATTTATGTACGGTTGAAAAGAAATTACAAAAAAAAAAAGCCAAAACTACTTGTTTGGATTGCATTCCCGACAAAAGGAGTTTTCAAGCATTACGTTCCTTCATCGGACCAAGCAATCAATGAAAATGTGTGTATTACAAAATATCTTGTTAGATTAGAAAAATTCATTAAAAATATTTTATAAAAATGACAGTATCATTATATGGTCTGTACAAGTCAATAGAAAAACTTAAAATATTGAATTCGTACCAAAAAAGCATAACCCCACTAATGTTCCAGAATTACGCCCGATTCAAGATATTGCTCTTTAATTTAAAAGATTGGTGTACAATAAAACTTTTCAAACAGAAAATCTAGATTTTAGAAAACCTTGGAAAAATAAAAAATAATATAAAAATTCTTTTCCATCAGGAAAAATGATATAAAACGTGTACATCGGCTAGCTACTGCAACATTTATAAACGTGTACATCGGCTAGTTACTCTATTATAGAAAATTGGTAAAAGATCTGCAATATTACAAAGCAAATCACCTTACAATTCTCATCACAGTATAACTAACAAATTATACAAAAGATGTATGGCAAAGTTTCAGGTTATTTTATTTAATAAAATAATGAATGGACATTTTTGATCATGGTTGTGTAACTACAGACCCGCGCAGATACTCTAGTTTTATTGGAAATAGTAACGACAAACCGTCAGCAAGCCTAAAAACATTCCTGACATTCACAATTCGCTCCGATAAAGTTTGTAATAAAAAGCTATTTCGCAAAGATGTGGATAAGCACATTCTCCAAATGCTTTTATTAACAATGTTCAAAAATAATGTTATTTAAATAACTATAACTTTCCAAAAATACTTATAAAAGAATATTGATAATAAAAGAATTAGGATTTTCAAGGATTTAAAAGTATATAAATATACTTTAAGTTAAAAATGTAATGCACTTTGTAAAAACATACTTGAGATAAGAATATTGTTGAGCTTAAGGACAAGTTAAACAGATATCAAACACTTTATAAAAACATATTTGAAGCAAGAACATACGCAGTGAAAAAAAAAAAAAGTTAATTAGGATTAACTTTTAAATAATTCTCCAATTTATCCTTTTTATAAAATTTAAGTATAGACAAAGTGCACGATTTATAAATTTATTTGATAAAAAAAAAAGGATTGAAACAATAGGAGTGGGTACAAATTTAAAGATTTAAAAATAATTTTAAAGAAGTTTATTAATGAAAGAAAACCTACTTGTTTATAAGAGTTTTTTAACGTATTTTAGCTTCAAATATAAAGCCCAAAATAAAATTTTGGGCTTTATATTTGAACAAAATTTAAAAAAAATTTAAAAAGATTTTGTTTTGGTAACTGGTTGCCGATTAAAACCTTTTTTGGTAACTGGTTGTCAATTAAAGTTTTCGTTTTAAAAATTGTGTTTACGATTTTCTCTATAAAAATACCATTTCTGAAAAAAAGATCTTTTATATTTAGTAATAAACTAAATTAAATAGGGTATGCCAGGGCTAGTCTTTTTGATCATGCAAAATGTCAAAATATGCTTAACTAAAAACGCATCACGCACCAAAACTTCTTATAAATGAAAGGTAGTGGACTAGAATGGTAATATGCTGCCTCCACTCAATTACAATATGTATGTGTGTTTATATATATATATATATATATATATATATATATATATATATATATATATATATATATATATATATATATATATATATATATATATATATATATATATATCTATTAACGCCTTTCGTTTCTAGTTCCAATGTCATTGCTGGAGATATTGCCGCGTAAACATGTTTGAAAAGTAGGGCCGGCGCGAGTAGGTTTCAAGTGGGAAGTGTTGCCATACAGGTTTTTTGGCTAAAACATTTTCAACACAAAAAAAATCTAAATTGCTCAACAATGTTGAAATTAGTTAATCTATAATTTTTTGTTTTTCTCCTTTAAAAAAAAAGTTGCTTACCGTTTCTAAAGTCACTGTAGTTTTATGAACATTTTTAACTGTACAGTCACAGTAGTTTTGATACACCGAAAAAAATGCATTGATTGGGTACATTTACATTCATAAAACAAAAGCGCCTCCGTTTTGTTTTCTCCCTAAAAGCACGCAAATATGTAAAGCAGCAATGTAAACGATGGTTTGTTGTTACCTAGTTTTCTATTTCCGTTTAAAATAAACGCAGAATTTTGTGATGAGAAACATATATTTTAGGGGGCGCCAGTTGACTGGCTTAGAAAGCGCCGAGGAAGGGGGGCAGCTTGCTTCCCAACATCGTATGCTGAATCTTTAGAACAATATTACTGATCAGTAGTGAGTTATTTCACTATTCTTACTAGAACATTCCAAAATTTTGGCGCGAAACTTTCAATAAGTAAATAGCATTGTTCCTGGGTGATGGAAGCCCATTCTTTTTGGACTCTTGTGATGAGTTGTTGGCGGTTTTAGGGTTTCAGATTTTTAAAAACGCTGTTCTAAAGCCTTGCCCATACATGCTCAATCCAACTAAGGTCTGGTGAATCCTCTGGCCAATCAGCCTAAACATTGTTGAACTCCCCATTGATGACATCCATTGTTGCTTTTATACGCGGTATTAGTATTTTCGCGGGAAAATTTAGTTTCAGGTTCTTAAAAGAACCTTCAGATACCAGATAACAATAACAAACAATTAAAATGTTGAAAAACTTTGAAAAGAGCAACTTAAACATGGCAATGAAAAATATGAGGAATGTATGTACGTATGTATGTATGTATGTATGTATGTATGTATGTATGTATGTATGTATGTATGTATGTATGTATGTATGTATGTATGTATGTATGTATGTATGTATGTATGTATGTATGTATGTATGTATGTATGTATGTATGTATGTATGTATGTATGTATGTATGTATGTATGTATGTATGTATGTATGTATGTATGTATGTACGTATATATGTATGTATGTATGTATGTATATATATATATATATATATATATATATATATATATGTATGTATGTATGTATGTGTGTATGTATGTATGTATGTATGTATGTATGTATGTATGTATGTATGTATGTCTGTATGTGTGTATGTATGTATGTATGTATGTATGTATGTATGTATGTATGTATGTATGTATGTATGTATGTATGTATGTATGTATGTATATATATATATATATATATATATACATATACTAACGTGTGCGTGTACATGCACGCATACACATGCATTAAGAACGTTCTATTCAGTTAAAGAAGGTTGGGATAAAAAAGTATTAAAAATTAAAATCTATTGATAACTAATGCATAAAAGTTTCTAAAAATATAGAATTATAATAATTCAAAGTAAGAATCAAATTAAATAAAAAAGTAAGAAAGATATTATAGAATAATAAAAAACAAACATATTAAATAATAAAAAAAGAATCATATTAAATTTTATTTAATATATATAGACTTTAATTTATTTGTATTACCCATTTAATTATCAACATATAAGCAATATATGTTGATATACTGCGTGGCATAGCTTAAACAAGGTAAATTATAGCTTGGTTTTAAATAAAGGATTAGATTATGATCTTTTCAAGTCTTTTCAGCCATAAGAGCTATAAATAATATATTTATATCTGTTGAAACAGTATTTTATTGCTTGCTAAATAACTTACCAAAACGTTCATCCATGAGTACTGCTTACAAGAATTTTTATAAAATGCTCAATACATTTTGTGTAAAAAACTATTCGATTATTTTTAATATACTTCTTATTAAAGAAACTCAAAAAAGACTCTGTGACTCATTTTGAATTTCTTTGAGCAGCTTCACAAAAAAAGGCATTTAATATGGCAGTTTCCCAAATCCTTTCTCTCCAACGACGCTTTCTTTTATGATCAGAGTAAAATTTTAATCACAGATTCTTGGTGCATAGTTCAGCACTCTAACCAATAAACTACTAAAAAAAGTTACGGATGTACTCCGAACTTTAGCTAAAATAATTATTATCTGATATATTAATTAATTCGTTTTAAATTATCATTTATTTACTATAAAACAAAACTAAAATAAATAAAAATAAAGAATATGTTAATAAAGAATACATGACCAGTGTCGTTTTGTACATTTCGGTAATTTTTTTAAGTAATAAGTCGAAACTTCCTTATCAAATAAAAATGTTTTGTAATTTATTCATTTAATTTTTTTTTAACGTAGCTTATTACCATGCTGTGCTGTAGAAATACTGGATTATTACCATATTTACAAAGTAAATGAATGCATTCATATTTACATTGATAGTAAATAAAATTTCAAACTTTAACCTTGGTATATTATCTTGAAGCATCTATTTAAAGATAGCAGTTTTTAGACAAAACCTTAAAAATTGCCGACTACTTTCTGAAAAAAAAAATCCGATTATAAATTGAAAATCATCTTATTTGGGGTAGGGGGATATGATCAAATCTTAAAATCGCCTCTGCTTGTGAAGCCCAAATATTTAAGTTTAATGTGTATATTCATTTGATTACTAGAGAGGATTATAGTGCGGTTTTGTATTTTTATTTTACCTAAAAAGTAAAACTCGACTTTATCAGTATTTTTATATATGCAATTTAAGTTATTGCACAAATCGCAAGATTTTACTAGCTTTTCTACATCTGAGAGAGTAAGACTAACAACTATTTTACATACATCACCAATCCAGTAAAATTTTCACAGGTAGATGTACCTATGACCAATCAAGATTAGCCGATGAGTAGTTTTTACTAGTAACTGGAACCAATTAACGTTTGTGAATCTTTTAAATGTCCAGTATTTCTATTTTTATAAGTAAAACAAAAGTACCATTACTGCGACTTAACTCCAGTGCCAAACAAGATTTTTAAAGTAAAGATATTTTTTACTCCTTTTGATCTAAGAAATTAAATCGAGAAACGATATAAAGTATGTTATCATGATACTTGATGAACTTTTTTAGTATTTAAACTTTATAGAGTTTTCTACACTAAACAATCTTAAAGATTACTTGAATTTAATAATATAGTAACATGACACTAAGCTTATTTTTTCGCTGAGCTAATTAACGCAAATTGCGGTTATCCGACTGCATAATTAATGCCTGTTGACTTTCAAAAAACGCAAAAACTCGTTAACTAACGCAAAATTTAATTGGGCCGAAGATCAAGACTGCTCGGGAAGTGATCACTCATGTTTTGAATTAATCAAAAATATGATACATTTATAATTAAAAAAAAAAGTTTTTTCACGATAAGATGTGAATAATGTAAGAGTTTGGCAGCGTCTTGTTTCGATATGTGTAAGTTGTTCCAAAACCTCATTTTTTACGTCCAATAGTTTTAGTTCGTTTAGTTTTATGAAGATAGATAAATATTTATTCCTTAGAATATTTTTCTTTTAGAAGCGAGATCTATTTTCCGAATCATACATATTATGGGAAAACCGAAACAAAAAGTTCTAATTATATTAAACTAAATTTTAAGTTAAATAAAACTTAATTTATTTTGACAATTTGTTAAGCACCCGATTTGTAATAACATTTATAAGCATATTTCATAGAAGCACCCAATTTGTAATTACATTTATAAAGTATATAAATGTAATTATATCTATAAGGTTATTTTAAATTTTTTTTAGTCATCTCGAGAAAATTTAGTCACTTGTTCGTAAAGTCATTTTTATTGAATAAATTTGCAACAGTTAGTTAAAATACTATTAAATATAAGTTAATTAAAATACTATTCAATTACTTGTAATAAAATAAAAATTATTAACTTTAATAAAAAAATTTATAAAAACTGCTCTATATATTACTTGCGTATACAAATGAAACTGAAGTAAAAACAACCTTATACATGCAGCATTTTTATTCTAAAAACGTTTTCCGAAATGTAAAAAATTTTTTTTGAATGGTTTTAAACAATATTTTTAACAATATGAGAAGCCTCGATAACTGTTACCGGACGTTTATATTGAACTCTTGTATCAGTAACGGGTACAGCCAAACTGTAAAAAAATAAAGCAATCAGTATATTATTTTTCTCAACAAATATTTCAAGTTTATAAAACTTTTATTTTATTTTTTATATACGATACCTCACGTTCGTTTTGTTGTTTATTATAAATAAGGGGTTTGCTTTTGTTAGAATTTCGTCATTCACAGATATTCCTAAATTGAATTTATTAAAAAATATCAAATACTGTTAAAATAAGATAAAATACTGATAAAACCATTAATTCCTGGTAAATTAATTTTAAACTGCGTCATATAGAGTAAAAGCGAGTCAAAACCGATCACCGAACAATAAAAACCAAATAACTGACTTATTTTTTAAAATTTTTCAACTATCTTTTTAAAAAAGATAGAAAATACCAAAAAGCACATTATCTATTAGATTTTTTTATAATTGTATTTGAAAGTATGAAAACCAAAAGAAAAAAAGATCTTTTTGGCAGAAATTCTGTTAAAATCGATCGATATAAAATACATTTAATAAATTTAAAATTTTATATATCTAAATGTATATATTTTTATATAGCATACAGACATATGCTATACATTTTTTATATAGCATACAGAAATAATAAAAGACTTACAGTTTTACATTTTTTGATAAAATGTAATGTTTTGTTAAAATGTTTTGATTAAATGTAAAACTTTGTTTTACATTTTGTCAAATAATGTAAAATAAAGTTTTACATTTTTTACAATAAAAAAAAATCTGAACCCATTACAAATGTTTTGTTGCAGAACCAAGTATTGCAATTTGGATTCTTGCATAACATTACGTCCAAATGTAATTCTTTTTACGCTTTCTGCATTTAATAACTTTTCTTCTTTTGGCTGAAGGTGATGTAATCGGTTCTATATTTTGAGTTACTTCTTTTTCTGCAGGGTTTGGCATTGGCATTATGAGAACACCGCGTTATGTAATACATTGGCCAGCTATTTTTTGAATATTAGGTTGCCTCGATTTTTTTTTCACGAGACTTATTTTTTTCTTCAAAAAAACTCTTTAGCTCATTTTCCATTTCGATTTTCATTCTCTTACGTAGTGCTTAGTACTCGTCGAACCTTAAGCTGCTGTTAATGGTTTAGAAGATAATGCTAAAGGCTTTTTAGTTGGTAATTGGCAAATTGAAGACGTCGGTTAATTAAACGTTTCAGAGATAGCTAATGCCTGTTGATTGATTTTATTTTTGTCAAGTGAAAATAACCTTGTATATTCAAAACCAGCAATAGCGTGCAAACGTGTAAAACACTTTCCGCTCTCATACACCTGTTTGAGCAACGAAGGAAAATTTTCTTTATCCAACCAGAACTAGAAATTGAATATTTGGTGCCAGTAGGAACACCTAAAGCCCACTCAGCTCTAAAGTTTCGTTTTGCTTTGTATACCACAAATGATAGTGTATAATGGATGTTTTCATTGTTACCATTGAGTTTCAAAACACGTTTCGTACCTTTTCTACATACTACAGTTGCTTTGCCTTAATCACCACAGAAACCCGTTTCATCGCAATTCCAAATGTGACAGCCAGAAGTAATACCAGACAACTGATATTGTTTAGTGACAACTTCAAAATAATTATAAATTATTTCTTGCGTACAAGAAACAGCTCTAGCAGATGCTAAATTGTTAGTTTTTCTAGTGGGAATTTCCTTAGACCATCGCTTCATAAATGGATAAAACAAGACGTTGCTAGGCCCACCATTTTTAAATAGGTCTGATCGATTTGTACGAAGAAGGTAACCGCATACGAAGTCCATGACATCATTTCGTGTTAAACTATAACCCCAATTAAATAGGAACTTAAACGCATGCACCATCATTGACTCTGTTTGCTGTGAGAGTACGGTTGTTGATCCTGATCCCTTGAAGCTATCTTTACTGTTGTTCTTACGACCTATGAGAATGGAATGCCATATTTGAATGCAGCTTTTCTGATTGAAGTATTTTTTTCTTTCATACCATTTAACGCAGGTTCTATATCTTCTTCATTGTATGAATTTTTACTTGTTGTCATCTTGAAAGTGAATAAATAATAAATATCATTGAGTCATTTTTGTAAAATAACTTTATATAGGAAGTACCCGGAACTAACACATGAGAAAATCCAATAATTTATTTCAAATATTTGAAAATTCACATGCTACTTAATAAAGGAACTTAAAGTAAATATGTAAATGATCGGTTTTACCAGAAAAAATTTATTATTAATTTTTCTTACTTTTTTGTCTAATTTTGAAGTATAAACTGAAATAAGAATTATGTAATCGGTATTAAAATTAAATTTTCTACAAGATAGGGGTAAAATTATTTTTAAACGAATTATCGTTGCTGGAGTTATTACGATAGCAAATAAAAGAGAAAAGCAAATATTTATGACTCTCTTTTAAACTTTTATATATAAAAAAAAATAACTGAAAAATGACTTGGATTTTATTTTGACACATATGAATGGAGAAGATGATTCACTTTCTTATGGTGTTTTTATTCTATAAATATTCTTATCAGTTCCGGTTTTTTTAAATTTTTTTGACCAGTGATCTAAAAAATAGCATGATCGGTTTAAGGTTCATGAAAAGCGCAACCCAAAATGATTCAATACTGAAATTAAAACTGTGTCTAGAGAGAAATATATGTTATTTATGAAGTTTTGATGTTGTTCTTCTAAATATAAAGATAAAATTCATACATTGATGTTTCATATATGACGCTTTCAAGCATTGTACAAGTAGTACAAGAAACGCAGACTTCAAAGTTCTGCACAGAATGTCATTCAAAAAAGTGCATCGATTTAACCAGAGGAAATGAGCGAAATGTCCTGACTTTAAGTAATATTATGAAGATATAGATTGAACAATTTCTTTCTCTCCAACTTTCTGTAAAAATTTTTCGCAAAATTTTTTCTACGTAGATAAATTTTAGCTAAGATTTAACTTAAAAAATATTCAATAACCTGCACCCCTAAGGGAGGGCTATGGGGTGAGCAGTAGAAAGATTCCTAACTCCTCCCCAACTCTTTTTTTTTTTTTTACAAATTTTTTAGCTATGCAAAAAACTTATGTAGTTTTTATATAATTTAACAATCCTGCCACTAAAAATAAAGTTTCGCCAGTTTGCCCAAATGGACAAATTTATATGTGTTTTTTAATTTTTACTTAACAATATTTAGAAATTGTTAAATAAAGACTAAAACTCTGAAAAAGTTTGGCTAGTTTAGTGTTTGACAACTTAAAGAAAATTTTGATAAAAGATTATAGAGTTCTGTAAATACATTGGCAAAATGCATTCAGATTATAAAATCAGGTTTATTATTTTCTAATGTGGTCGTAGCACTTAATTTTGAAAATTATTTTGTAACAGGTTGGGGGGGGGGGGGGGGGAAACAACAAGGATATTTGGAACACTCGCTGTTATTATCAAGCTTAAACAGTCATATGATGGCAAAATGTTTCCAATATTACTGTCTCAAATAAATTTATCTTTAATTTAATATTTTATTTCTTGAAGACAAGAAATAAAATATTAAATTAAAGATCATATCTGCTCCTTTCTTGTTTTAATAGGCTGAAGTAGAAGTTATTGAAAAAAAACTACTTTTTCTCTTTCAATTAATATGAATTGTAGTTGTCAAAGACCACATCTGAACTGTTGTTGCTATGTGAATGCCTTAATTATCTTAAACTGCTTTTTTCAAACACTCTTAGGTCAGCATTGCTAAATGCTGACTTAATTCCAAGGACTTTCACTAATATGAGATGATTCTAAGTTTTTATCAATTAAAATTAAGGTATTTTCTTGATTCAATTATTTAATTTTGATGTTTCAACCCTGTTTAATGCATACAAATTTGTTTAGCAAGAAGCATAAATGTTTTTTGGACAAATGTGAAATAAGCTTTATATTCAAAACTTATTTTGGAGACAAACTGTCTCTAAAATAAGTTTTAAATATAAAGTTGTATTGCACGAATTGCATTGATAAGTTTTTTTGATCTTTTTCCAAAGTAAATAAAGCAACAAGCATAAATTAGACATTTTGTATCTGCCATTTTGATAATACCTTTTTTTATATGATTGCTTTAAGAAATATTAGGTGTAATAGCGAGCCTTTATATCTGTATTGTAATTTTTTTTACCCAATTGAATAGATGATCATAAAATGACAATGTCTGGTGGCATTAAATAATGGAAATATTGCAAATAGATTTTTTTAGAATGCAAAAAAACTACTAAAAACCCTTGATCATCTTGAAATCTATGGTCATAAAATTTATTAAGAAAAAATGTTTTTTTTTAATTCAATTTATGCAGTAGTTTTAAGAAAAATAAAAAAACTGGTTTCAAAGAGCCCTGGAAATGATAGCAACACAAAAAACTATTTGCTGAAAACAACAATTTTTTTGTCTGTTTTTTGAGGAAAATGTCAACAAACAATGTATGAGTTTTAAAAAAAAATTAAATAACTTTCATGAATTAAAAAAAAATTTACCATCTAAATATTGTTTTAATAGCGATTTCAGCTGTTGATTTTCTTGACATAGTGCATTTTTCTCATTACTTAAAGCTATTTTGTCAAGTAGCACCTAAACATAGTTTTAAAAATTTATATCACAAGTTTAAAATTTATATCATAATAAAGTCAAAAGCTTAGAATATTGAGTAAAAAGTACACATTTCATGTACAATAAGCTAACTTTCATTGCCTATACAGCATCAATAAAGCAATTTTATATGACTTTTTTTAAACCCAAATTAGTCTTGATCTGAATTGGTCAAAAATATATATGGTATCTAAACGTTTTAAGAGTATTTAAAAGTTGTTTCATATACTTTATTATAACTATAGGCAGTATGATAAAATATAATAATGGAATAGAATATAAAACAAAACTAAAAAGCTTTTACATATTTAAGCTAAGAGATAAAAATAAATTAAATTGATTTAAAACATATATATAGTACATTCAACAACTATGAAAATACATTGACAAAACGCCCATTATACACAATTATTTTTATGTCAAATGTCTTACATATCAAATCGTACATACAGTGCAACACACAGGACAAGTCTAAAGTTTTTGGGTTCAGTCCAGTTAAACTTGGAGTTGATTAGATATAAAATTTAAAAACAGAAAAACCTACTTTATTGTATCTTTTCCAAAAGTTTTCCAAAGGTGAATATTCATGGAAAAGCTGCACAAACAAAGTTCATTTTTTCTTTAAAATTAATACAATAAATAATCTTTTACAAATAATATATTAAAAGAAAACTTAAGTAGTATACCTCTGCAAGAGGTTCTGAGGGTTTTTCCTGATTGAACTCATCTACTTGCTTTTCTTCTAATACAGTCAATGAAGTAGAATAAAATGGAAGAATCTAAAGTTTTTAATCAGAAAATACAACTTAACTTTCAAAAAGGATAACTACCTAATATAACTTATTTATTGAAACTATATAATCATATTTTGATGAAATAATATTTAGACAATAATATAAGTTTATTAATAAATACAAAATAAGACTGCAAAATAAGTTTATTAATAAATGATCATTATACAATGCTATAAGATAATTATTAAGAAGATATAAATATAAGAAGATAATGATGTTATAGACCATAGAACTAATATTATATACATTCATACATATTTATATATATATGTAAGTTAAGCTAGTGTATTCTACAAATAGAGTGCTCAATGTTCTTAAAGAACAGAGCAATAATATATATATATATATATATATATATATATATATATATATATATATATATATATATATATACATACACGTATACATATACATATATATACACATATACATATATATATATATATATACATATATATATACATGTATATATATATATATATATATATATATATATATATATATATATATATATATATATATATATATATATATATATATATATATATATATATATATATCACCCCCTGATGGTTTTTCAATAAAAACAAATTTTTATATGCTTAAATATAGATTTTTGACCCGAATTTTTTTTTTAAATATTGAATTTACATCAAAAAAAATTTTTATAACAAGAAATTTATATTCCTATACTTAAAACAAAAATTATCCATTAAATTAGAAAAAGTGTAAGTCAAAATAGTGTATCACCCCTTAAATAATTATTTTGCTAATATAAAATTAATAGTCTATTTGTGCGCCTTATGCCTTGAAGACTGCAAGACATCTTTTAGGCATTAAATTTACTAAGTTTTTAAGCCATTGGGTGTCAAATTTTTCCCATTCCTCAATGAGAATTGCCTTTAGATGCGAAAAACTGAATGGTTTTTGATCAGCTACTTTAATTTTAAAAAGATTCCATAAATTTTCAATCGGATTTAGGTCTGGTGACTGAGGAACCCAATCTAACATTTTAATACTGTTTTTCTTTAACCATTCAGTAGCTAACTTTGATGTGTGTTTACGATCTCCATCCTGTTGAAAGATAAAATTACGAGATAAGCCAGCACTTCTGGTGCTTGATCTCAGTTTTCGCTTCAGAATATCAGTATAAACCTCTTTTGTTATTATTCCGTCAATGAATTAGAGTTCGCCAACACCACTCTAAGCAAAAGAGCTCCAAACCATCATTTGACCTATGATAAGAGGAAAAAATAAGTTAGAAGTATATATTATATTGAAATTTTATAATAAAGCTTAATATCACCTCCCCCATGCTTGACAGTTGGTCTCATACATTTAGGATTTAGGCATTCACCATTTTTTCTCCATTTGCGCACGATACCACCAGAACCAAACAAACATATTTTTGTTTCATCATTTTGTTTTAACTCTTTGCAATTGGTCAATAGTCCGATTTGAATGTTTCTTAACCCAAGCCAATCTTTTCTTTTGATTCTTTTTACTCAAAAAAGGCTTTTTTGGAGCAACTCTACCTAAAAAACCTCGATTTTTCAAGCGATTGTGAACAGTTTGAGGATTTACAGTTATACCATTATCTGTTTGTAAATCTTTCGCAAGCTTTGTTGCAGATAATCCTCGATCTTGTTCAACTTTTCAAATAATTTCTCTATCAATGCATTGGGTAGTCTTAGCTGGGCGTTCTTTTCTTAGCAAATTTTTAACAGTACCCATTTTTTTATATTTTCTAATGATATTTCCTACACTATTAGGCTTAACATGGAATATTTTAGAAATAGTTTTATATCCTTTTCCCCTTTTATAGTGACCCAGGATCAGTTTTTTTACTGATTCATGAATTTCATATCTTTTCGCCATAATTTTCTTATTAAGAACCTAAAAAGAAAACAAACTTTGCTAAAAAATTAGTTAGAATAACTTCTATCAATCAAATTTGATTGTTTTTGGCTTATTTTCTGCAATTTTACTTATTTAAACAACAGAAAAGTTAAAAAATGATTAGGGGGTGACACTTTTTTGACTTACACTTTTTCTAATTTAGTGGATAATTTTTGTTTTAAGTATAAGAATATTAATTTCTTGTTTTAAAAATGTTTTTTGATATTACTTCAAAAAAAAAAAAAAATTGAGGTCAAAAATCTAATTTTAACCATATAAAATTTTGTTTTTATTGAAAAATCAACAGGGGGTGATAGACTTTTTTGACATACTGTATATATATATATATATATATATATATATATATATATATATATATATATATATATATATATATATATATATATATATATATATATATATATATATATATATATATATATATATATATATATATATATATATGTTAGGGTGGCTCTTAAAACAATATTTTTTGAAAATATCTGCTCTCAACCTCTAAATGTGTTCTATATAATAAATAATACTGGGCCTAAAAATTTTTTATATATATTTATTATATATATATATATATATATATATATATATATATATATATATATATATATATATATATATATATATATAACAATGCGTTTTTAGATTAACCCTGTGACATCACACTAAAATAGCCTGCTGCCAGGAGCTTCAGTACATACATACATTGACTATTTTATACCCTGCAGCCGCAAAGGAGCGCCACCACAAAGACTGAGGGTGTGGCATGGGGCAGCAATCTTTTGTTTCATTATCTTTTAACTTTTTTCTGAAAAAGCTGCAGGCTATAAAGATAAGCAAAACTAGTATAATAGCTGAAATAGTTGAATAGTATAGTTGAAACAACTATACCCACAATAAATTATGTATCCATTTTCATTCTTGTCAAACATCATCAACATGATAAATTTTGTGTTTAATTGTAAGATAATACAGTTCACATAAAAATAAAAAAAATCAAGCAAAAGAAAAAAAAAATAAAGTAATCAAATTAAAACAATATACAAAGTTCAAGTTTCATTTACTTTTTCTTCTTCTGTCTCTAATTTCCTACACCTTTCAGCAAGCTTTAATATCTTTTCACCCTAATAAAACAAAAAGTGTTAATAACACTTTAGAGTACAATGAACAGTTTGAAAATGTTTCTTAAGTTAGAAAAAATTCTCATCATGAGTAATCTTGTTTTTCCTAATTTAATTTCCTCAGAAATTTTATATACATAGAGCACCATATTTCTCAATATTGTTATTATTTAGGTTAATTAATTATTTATCAAAATAATTAATATGCATATATAAATAATCAACTTTCTCTTTTATTTAATTTGCTACATAACTTATGCAAAGAAATGCATTCATTTTAAAGTAAAGTTAGAACAGTGAGAGGTGATGCCTTTACCTCCTGCCTCTTTCTTCTTTGACAAACATAATCAGGGTAACTCAAGAAATTTAAACGGAAAGGCTCTCAAAACTTTTCCTTTTCGCATCCATTTAATTAACCCTTCATCCTGTCAATGGTAGTATAGGGTAGAACCTTAATAACTAAGTTTTCGAGAAATGCTCATTTTACGTTGATAAAGTTATTTATTTATATATTGAAAACAATTGGATAACCATTAACTCTTGCATTATGATGTACTAAAACAAAAAAATCAGCTCTACATATGCCTATTAGTAAAAAGAGCAATTTATTGGACCAGGGAATTTGTCTTATTCATTGAGAACTACTTATTGAATGGGACAAAAATATTATTGAATAGGACAAATATAAAAGATTACAAAATGAAAAGAGGTCAGTCATAAGCTTCAAGTATGTTAAGCAGTAAAGGTTGTTTAGACCACTAGGGATGCCAAAAAGGCTAAGCATATGGTATGCACATTCGTAATAGGAGCACCATGAGAAATTTTTGTTTTAAAGAGACATAAATATGTCCTCATATTGACAAACCTAACAAATTATAATTTTAAAAGCCAAAATTAATGAATTTCATTTAATATAGAATATATGATTTTTTTTAAGTAAAACAAAACAGTGTAGTCTAAAAGCTTAGAACTATTTCCATTAATATAAGTTAATTATTAGCTTGTTAAGTATCTAATTTACTTTGAAAAACTCAACAACAAAGCGACTTATTAGTTTTAAAAAATTTAATTTTATGTGTTAAACTAATACACTAAAAACAACACTTATTGCTTTTCACAAAATATTAAGTAATAAAAATTAATTATATTAAAGGAAGTGATATTAAAAGTAAAAGATATTAACAGTTAACTTCACATAACTCACACTCATAGTAACGCTTCTTACACTTCTTAGCTATTACAATTATAATTACAACACTCTTACACTTCATTGCTATTACAATTACCACATATCCACAATTGACGAGAGAAACACTAAATCCAATAAGGCCCAACAAAATTTTTTGAGTTACATTTGCATATTTTGTTAGTATTTTGTTGTTGTTGGTTGATGATGCATTTTTTACAGATAACACAACTTTTTTTTTTCAAAAACGGCAGGGTTACTTTTGGTGAAGAACTTTATGGAGATTCCTAATCTGCAATAAAAATAAAAAAATAAAATAATAAAATAATTTCTTTCTGGGTGGGTCAGCGTTGTTTTGAATGGAAAAATGACTAAAATATGACTAAATTAACAGGGCGAAACTATAATTAACAAAAAACTTTTTTTTTTAAATTTTTGATTAATTCAATAATTGTTATGTTGAATTTTAGGAAAATTAATTATTTGGTTTGATTATAAAAGTCATAAAAATAAACACAGAAAAGGATTTTTTGTAAAGGGTATTTTTGCAAAAATCAGGCACTTTTTTCATATTTTAGTCAAAGAATGTTATGGTAGATTGTATAGTTTTTTTAAATTTTAATTAAAATTTTCAAAAAAAAAAAAAAAAAAATGTCTTCTTGAGGGTAACGCTTAGTTTTCAATGAAAAAATAACTAAAATATGAATCATTAAAGAGAAAAAAATATAAATTAAAAAAAAAACTTTTTTTAATTACTTGATAAACTCAATATAAACTGAACCATATGTTGAACTTTATGTAAATGTAATATTTTGTTAAAAAGCCAAAAAAATAAACACATAATGGGGGGGGCTTTTGTGAAGGTTGTTTTCAGAAAAAATTAGTCAATTTTTTCATATTTTAGACAGTGAATGTTAGTGTAGGATGCGCTGTCTTTTCTGTAACTAATAATAAGTCAAACAACTTTGTTATAACAAAAAGTATATTATATTCTAATACATTTTATAATATATACTTTATAATACTGATACCTTTATTAAAATGTACATATATTTAACAATTATTAGTTTATAAATTTTATTTAAAATTTGTGAGTCCAACTAAGTTATATTCAGCATTGTTTGTGCTCATAACACCCCTACTGATTTCTTGTGCTCTTATATATCTTTCTCATTTCTTATGGGAATATATTTTTGCACAAGCTTTTGTAACCTATATTAAAAATTAAAAACAATTTAGTCATTAAAAAAATTTAAATAAGTTATTATATTCCTGTAATTATATAAACAAAAAACCTGCTTAACACAATGTTCAATGGATTGGGAATGGCATGGCCAATTTGGAACAACCATATGCGAAAATATTTTCTAACTTCATGGGTTGTGAGGCTTGTGATAAGTAGTGGTTCGTATATTGAATTTTTCCACTCAATTAGATTAGTTAATTTATCAGCATCAGTATATATGCATGGGATTTTGCAAACTCTTACTGAATTATCTCCGAACTGAGTATTATTATCTCCTTCCCTTCTAATCTCTAGTACCTTTTTCACTTCTAACTTTCGTTCCTCTTCGTCTTTGAAAAACAAGAGTCTTGATAATGCATTCACTAAATGCAACCCATGCAGATCTCTTTACAGTTTTCATTCTATTGCAACAACCTCTTTTTTTTGATATTTTAGTTGTTTCAATTGGAATAAAATATCCCGAGGTTCATATAACCAGGAACAAAGAGAATGATAAAAAAAAATGTTTGGGCAGGATTTTTTTAAGTAAAACAAAATAATAAAGGTATACCAAGAAAACCAAACTTTGTTGTTTTACTCAAATTAGTAAAACAACAAAGTTTGTTTTTCTTTTTTACATCTACAAACTTTGTAATTTATTCAAGTGCATTTAACTCCAAAGAGTTTTAGTAAATGACATCATTGCAAAATTTCGATAAGAAATCTGAAAATTCTTCTTTTTTTTTATCAAATTATAGAACCTTTTTTTTATTATTATAGATTACTAAAAAATTGGTTTAGTTACTTATTATTACTAGAGATGGGCCGATTCCGATTCTCTGTTGCAATTTCGATTCTTTACCGATTACGATTCTTTTGCGATTCTTATTATTTTAATTAAAACTGTGAAATAATAGCAACTAAACAAGTAACATAACATTAAACAATATATATGTTTGTATGGAACTTATTATTATTAAGAAACAAATAATATAGTCATAAGTAATGGTAAAAGTGATCAGATACACAGAATGTTGTCTTTTCAATCAGCTTTTACATATGATATTAGTACCGTTAGTACTGATAGTTAAGAAACGGGAGGTTCTTGTTCAAAAACACAAGCATTTGCACTCGTTCCGGAGTTAACCGGCTTCTTTTCCGGTCGCAGATAAGACCCGCAGTACTAAAAAACCGATCCGAAAATACTGTATATAGAGGCGTCCCTAAATATTTCTGTGCTAGTTTTTTCATGTTAAGAAATTTGGATTTCCTCCAGTATTCAAAGACGTCCTAGTGACTTGCAAGTAGAGGTTCTTTCAAGTACATTGCTACTTCATTGTGCAATGCGCAGTATAAATCTAAAACATTAAAACAATTTAAAGGCTTGCAATATTTAAAGTACAATACTAATATAGAAGCACAATACTTACTACAGAATTTGTGTTGATTATTTGGTTATATAATGACCAAACAGCACCTGGAGCAGGTGTGGTAGGTTCTTGATTTTCAGCAGCTTTAATTTCATGACCCTCGTCTATGTCCAATGCATTTAACTCGCCAATTAATAAAGTAACAGCTTTCTCAGCCATCGTCCTGCTCCTAAAAATCTTGTTTTTAAATCTGGGATCTAGTATTGTTGCAAAAGCATATATAGGTTTGTTCTCGCAGTCTCTGTAACGCTGATGCAAATATTGACACAGAGATTCTTTAAAATTTCCGTAGTCCTTGATGGGATCAATTGACATGTTAACTGCATTTATTATTGGGATAACTTCTGATGTGGTCACTTTCGATGAACTTGCAGTAAGCGTGACCTCTTCAAACACTTTTAAAGCAGCAACGAGAGGAACCAAACTATCCCATTCTCCGGTTGACAACTCATTGTTTTGTCTAGTAGCTTTTGGGAAATGTGGCATTACCAACAGAACGCATCTTTTTGTTCAATTAAACGGTTCAGCATGTGGAAGGTGCTATTCCATCTAGTTAGCTCATCTTGAATAATGCTGTGTTTAGGCAGTCCCAGAATATACTGAGATTGTCTCAAAAGTTTGTATGACTTAACCAAATGTTTTAAGTGTCCTACTATTCTTCTACAGGTAGCAGTTAGTAAAGATATGCGTTCATTGTCGAGGCAGCTGTCTTTCACAACCAACTGAAGTGTATGGGAAAGACAAGGAATATTTGTAAACTTCTCGACTTCCATAGCAGAAACCATATTTCTGGCATTATCTCTTACTACTACATTGAGTTTTTCAAGTAGTCCCCAACGCTCAAGTGATTCCTTCATAAAATTAAAAAGATTGGTTGCGGTGTGGGACTCATAAGGATAAGGTACCACGTCAAGACAAATGTGAATTTGTTTCATATCTTCTGTGAGGAAATATGCTGTTAGGCTCATGTAATCAACATTGGCTGTTGAGCTCCAAATGTCGGTAGTTATAGTAACATGATTAGCTTTTTTTGCCAAGAACTGAATTTTACTTGATACCTTCTGATAAATGCTAGGAATTTCAATAGTCGAGAAATATTTTCTGCTTGGTATCGTATACCTTGGCTCCAAAAACTATAGTAACCTCTTGAAACCAGGATTTTCTACTATACTAACAGGTTGGTTATCTGTGCATATCATTTCAGCAATAAGCCTTGTAATTTTTCGTTTTTTTGTAATCGTTAAAAAAAGTTGAGAATCGTGATTCTTACGATTCCTTGAGAATCGGTAGAATCGGAATAGGCCCATCTCTAATTATTACATAAAAGTTTTGTTCATCATAAATTACTGTAGAATTTCTTTAGTTATTTTATTTTCTAAATTTTTCAAAGTTTGCATTAAAAATATGAACAAAATGTTTCAGATATTTTAAGCTCGTCTATTGTTATAAATTATTTTTGTATTATATTTATTGTTTTTAAATGATTATTATCCTTATTGAGACTCTTGTTAAAAAAATTATTTTGTATTATTTAACACTGCCACAAGCCACTAACAGTGGCTTTTGATTTTTTCAAATTTTGACTGCATACCGCTGGTAGCAGCTTTCGAGTATGCTTCACAATTTATCTTGTTTTGTACATAAATTTTCACTGTAGACACATATAACCTGTTTGTTCTTAAGGTTTAATTAATTCTCTACATAATCAAGAACAAATAAGAGCCATATTGTGTTATTATAAAAAGTTATCACTTGACAAAGATAAAAAATTTTGAGTAATCCTTGATTAAAAAAAACTTCTTCAAATTTAGTTCTAAAATAAAGCAGCATTTGCACTGTAAAATTTAACTCGTAGAAGTTAATAAGTATTTAGCTAAGTAATTAAAAACGTCTTTTGAAGAAAAACATTTTTTTATGCATTAAATGAGTTTTGTTTTGGACTTAATGTTTTAATTACTATTTATAAAGCAATGGTTTTAAGCACTTTGCATTTCTTATTGTTTAGTGATGCATGTTGAAAATTTATTTAATTAAAAAGTTCATTTGTTTAGCTTTCTATTGATATATAGTTTGTTATGCTTTTAAAGAAATTTACTATTCGAATTTTAATTAGTTGTCGATGTTATGCCATCCAAATTTTATTCAAAAAAATGTACGGTTGCAGCATAAAGATTTTTGTAAAAACGGCTAGTAGTGAAAGAGTTAACATTATGAAAGTTTAATTAACAGCATTTATTTGCTAAATTTTTTATTGGGTACAAGTATTCTCAAAATTATATTTAATCATGCTAGAATATATTTAATGAAATTCATTCTGTAAAACTTGTATTGGTGATTTTATTTTATTTTTATAATTGAACAATTATTGGTCAAGATTGCAAATAAGTGTAGCATTATCGAGTAAATTTTAAAATTGAAGTTGTTTAATGAAAAACTTTTTAATGTCAATTTGGTAGTTTTTTGATTTATAAATTTAAGAGACAGGTTTTAATGTAAAGTACTTGCCAAATACGACATAAATAGGGAAATATTAAATATACAATTTTTTTAATGCGCGCTGCAACACATTGACAATTTTAATCGCCATCTGTCTTGAATTATTGCCATAAAACATTAATGCTTTAATTAATAAAAAGCTATCTGTAAATTTGTTAAGTGTAAAATCTATAAATATTTTCTAACTAAAAATTTGAGAATTCAGCAAATATCCTTAATAAATGATGTCAATTACCAAAATTCTTTATTAATTAAATATTTAAGAATTTGTAAAATGTCATTTCAATAGGAGAACAAAAACGTCATAGTGATAAACAGCTTAGATAAACTAGAAAAAAAGTTCACACTGTTTAAATAAAAAGAAAAAAGATTCAGAATATATAATAAGGTGATCAACATCTTTTTTGAATATTTATTATATTCAAGAGAATATTTATTATATTTTAACATAAAAACCTTATATTTATTTGGTTCTTGTGCTTTATAAAAAAAATTTCTTTTGTTTAGCTTCCTATAAAATTCCAAGGAAAGTCATACAATTGATAATAAACACTTATTTTAAAAAACAAATAAAATAAAAACAAATAATATCAATTCAAAGAATAAAAATTCTAAAATAACATCATTTACTAAAAAATTTTGGAATTAAATATGTTTGAATAAACTATAAAGTCTGTAGATTGCAGTGTATATATTAAAGACTTTGAGAGACTGGCTAACATGGAGACAGCGAGCTTTGAGTAAAACAACAAAGGTTGTTTTTCTTGGTTTACCTTTATTATTTTATTTACTTAAAAAAATTCTGCACAAACATTTTTTTTTTATCATTCTCTTTAATATGAACACAACTTGTCTCTGCACTTTGCAATCCCTTTAATTATTCATATTTTAGTCACTTTCTCTTTGAAAACTAAGCACTTACCCCAACAAGACACACACACACACACACACACACACATATATATATATATATATATATATATATATATATATATATATATATATATATATATATATATATATATATATATATATATATATATATATATTTCAAATTCAGATTCTCCATAAAATTCCTCCCACAAATGAACTCCCCTTACTTTTAAAGTTTGATAAAAACAGTAAAAAAACAACACACTTTACCGTAACATTCTTTGTCTAAAATATGAAAAAAGTGCCTGATTTTTGTAAAAATACCCTTCACAAAAACTCCTTTTCTGTGTTTATTTTTATGACTTTTTGAACTAAATAACCAATTTTCCTAAAATTCAACATAAAAATATATTGAATTAATCAAAAATTTTAGAAATTTTTTTTTGTTAATTATAGTTTTGCCCTGTTAATGAGTCATATTTTAGTCATTTTTCTGTTCAAAACAACGCTGACTCCCCAGCAAGACATTATTAAAAAAAAAATTTTTTTCGCAGATTAGGAATCCTCATAAAATTCTTCACTAAAAGTAACCCTGCCATTTTTGAAAAAAAAAAAAAATGACACCCTATTCTCTAAAGTTAATTTTTCTTTTTTGTTTTTTTGTGTTATTTTTACCTTTTTCAACATTTTTTCTCTCATTTACTGTCTTTTCTGGAGTTTTAGTTAATATTATACTTTTACCCTGTTGTCATATTTTCTAGAGTCTTTTCTGGGAGGCATTTTAAGGTGTGGATGAACAGTTCCATCTGCACCCTAAAATGCCTGACTAAATATTTTGACTGATGATTCCAAAGAATTAGCTTGATTGTTTATTTTGTATAAATGTTGATTATCTGGTTGTTGAATTTTCTTATTTCTTGGCTAAAGAGTTCTGTCACTAACACTAGATGATATAAAATCACTTTCCCTGAATATTTAACTATTGAGTGGATAGATCCCACATTATTGAAACCCATTGCAAACATTTTTTATTGTGAATGACGTATTATATGCTGTGCATGCTAGTTAGGCAAACTATAAATATTCATAATCTTTCCTAGATTGGAAGCCAACCATTCATTCTGAGCCAAAATAAAATAAGATTTAAAAGGCCCAAACACTGAAACATTTTATGGCTGCAATCTATGACTGCAGTGTGACGGAAATGTTAACAAAATCAAAAAAGTCTTTTTTTCAAATCTTATTATTTCAAATAAAATGAGGCTTTCAAGGTTGTCCATTAATAATAGCACTGGATGATCCGCAGATGGCTTAGTATGGGATACAAAGTGCTTTATTGCAAATAAAAAAGTTGTCACTTGTCATTCAACTACTTTTGTTACACAACCCAAAGCCTCCTGTCAGTGCACCACTTATCATAAAATCCTCGTAATTTACTATTGGAAATATAAATACAGGTGGAACTGTATTACCCATAGCATTCATGAAAGCCAACATCACTACCAACAACCTTCTTTCTGCTGAAACAACATGACCAACTTGCTTAGCTCCACGAGTTAAAATAATATTTGGAGGGTCTGTAAGTGTTATTAACCCGGTCTCATCTGCATTAAAAATACATTCAGGTTTGAATTTATATTTTAATTGAAGTAACAAATTATCAAAAAACATGGACACAGTATGTTCATTAAACATGGACACAGTATGTTCCTTAAACATGGACACAGTATGTTCATTAAACATGGACACAGTATGTTCATTAAAAACATGAACACAGTATGTTCATTAAAAACATGGACACAGTATGTTCATTAAAAACATGGACACAGTATGTTCATTAAAAACATGAACACAGTATGTTCATTAAAAACATGGACACAGTATGTTCATTAAAAACATGGACACAGTATGTTTTTTAAAAACATGGACACAGTATGTTTATTAAAAACACGGACACAGTATATACATTAAAAACATGGACACAGTATGTTCATTAAAAACATGGACTTAGTATGTTTATTAAAGGCAGTTGCATCAGCAAGGCTGACTTTTTCTGGTTTTCATAGTGATAATTTTTGATGGTGCATCGAAAAAAACTGTTGATCTATTGCTTTTCTGCCATTTTATTTAGGTGCCAAGAATCAGGAATATTTTTTGAATTCAATGCAACACTATACTTGTAAGCTAATAATCTAGTTTGTAGTTTAGTTAAACTGTAACACATATTTGAAGACATGCAAATAATTTACAAGAGCACGTTCATCATAGGCGTGAAAATTTTTCTATTTCCTATGTTTGCAATGTATTTAAAGTTTTCTGGCAGCTTTAGAGATCTTTCCATTTTTACAACTCTACCTACTGCAAATTTTGATAAATTATATTTTTTAGCTGCATCTCGAATCAACATACCCTTAAAAACACTTTTGACTGCATCTTCAACATCTAAAGAATTTTTTCGAATTAATTTTGTGTTTGGTTTCATCTAAAAAAAAATTAAAAACTTCATAAAAATCAAATACGTAATCATATAATACAAATGGCCTATGATATTTGCATTATCATAGGGCATTTGTATTATATGATCAAACTATGAACACTATGTATGTGTATGTAACTATGTAGTGTGTATAAATACAAAACTAAATATCGAAAGTAAACTAATTCCTTAAATATATTAATGTATATAAGTATAATAAATTACTACAAACTTAAACTTTAACTATAATTAGATGTATATTTTATGGTGCAACAGAAATTCGAAGAATTACAAAAATTTGTTAAAATGGTTTGATAAAATTGTTTATTAAAATCTTTTTTCAAGTAAAGTGATGTTGCCTTTTTAAATTACTTCAAGTCCAACTTTTAAAGTTGTTGATGAAGTTGAAATTGATTAATTACTTTGAGCTTTCAAACAAATATTTAAATTTTAATTAAAGCATTGGCACACTCGTTTAGAACCGCACCACAAGAACTGCCATTAACATTAAATGAGATAAAAATATGTGACCGTAACTAAATTGCCAAAATATTCATTTATTTTTATTTTTTCCAGTTTGTTTGAATTCAAACAGTTTGTTTGAACAAATCCCATTCAATAATCATTACTTTGTCCCATTCAATAAGCTTCCCACTTTATTCACAAATGAAGGGCCAGACTAAAAACAACATTACCTTAATGTGAATGGTCTAAAAATTTTAAAACTAGAGACGGTGTATTTAAAAATGAAGTTTAATTTTCGGTAACTTCAGTTCTCACTGCTAAATCAGAAAAAAAAAATTGTTTTTTAAAATAACTTTTTGTTCTTCAAAACACAATATCAGATAATGCCATTGCGCTTAGACATAATAGGAATAATGATTCGATCTATTGAATGGCTATTTCTAATACTTTAAACCACAGGAGTTTGAATATGTAACCATAAATGCTTCTATGCAAATTTGATTTTATCCCATTGAATAATTGTCCCATTCATCAAGGTTCTCCTATATGGTTCATAAATAGAATGAGTATATTTAAAAATAAGCCATACATTAATGATTGCATAAAATATTATAAATAGTTTTAAGGCAAAAAAAGGAAACTATCAAAACAATCAAAGAAAAAGTTTTTTCTTCTTGATTATTTTAAAAAGCCAAAAAACTTTTAACGGTGAAATCACTACTTTTAATAAAGGTTAGACAATCACTTTTACCCTAAAACTCTATAAAAATTTTCAAAATTTTAAAATTTATTTATTTAAAATCTTAAAAAGTTCCTTGAATTTTTTCAATGGCAACTACTAGTATCTAGAAACTTTAAGGTAAAGGTTTGTTTTAATTTTAAACTTTATTGTTTAAATCGCTCAAACAAAATTACTCTAATTGATATTATGATAAATACTATGATATAAATAGGTGATATAATGTGTGTTTAAATTACCTTGCATAAAACCAAGTTAAAATAAAACTGTACACACAAAAAAGAGAACTTACATTTTATTTTGTTAAAAAAAATACTTTAACAATAAAGCTGTTTTATGCAAAGGTATGGTGAATGTGGTACTTTAAAAAATTGTTACAAGGCTTAGCTACTTTAGTGATTACCTTATATCTCTCACATTAAAACAAAAATAATGTGGCAAAAATTTTGATACTGTATATTGTTTATATAGTATAATTATGTCAATAACATTTTTTAAAAAGACGTGGCTTTAAAAACTTCTTACTATTTTGATATATAAATGACACATTTGATAATTGCAATTAAAGACATAATATTGTAAATAAAGGCATCAAAAAGAAATTTTGATTTTTGACATTTCATTATAACCTTCTATTACTAATATTTACAAATGAGTATTATTTCTACATAAAAGAAAATTGAAACACATTTTGAACTATTTTTATATTGAAATATGGAATATAAGCATTGAAATTATGCAATTAGATATGGTGACCTATTTCTTTCTATAGACCTCTTATTAACCACCTAACTTAATGCAATGATTATATGTATATTGTATAAACAAACATACTAATTTACTTATTACTATATCAATGAAATATTTAATGTTTATTTAAAAAAACCACCTAAACATTTGGCTTCTACTACATTATAAAGTATTGTTGTGCTGGAAATAACCTTTGATATTTATATACATTTATTTATTATTAATACAGGTTCAGCACACTCTGTATTTTTAAATTCAAAGAACAACAAAAAAAAAAAAGAAAACAATCTTTATCTTTTTTTTGAATAGAAATCAACATGAGTTAGTTTTAAACTTTTTTTTCAAATTTTATAAAAAAGATATAAGTATAAAAGAGATATTAAAAAAAAACCTTTTCTTTCTTTCGTTCTAGCTCTTTGATAACAGAGTTACTTTGAATTATAAGTGTTGTTAATTCAGATCTAATTAAAAAATAAATAACAGCTTTACAAAATAAAAAGAAAAAAAAAATCAGTTTTTCTTGCAGAACAAAAAAAGATATAAAAATGATTGTTTAAAAATATTTGTTTTTAAATATTTTAATATTAGTAAAAGTATATAACAATAAATTAATCACTGTATTAAAAAAAATATTAAATAAATATGTGTAAATTAAAGTAAATATAGTTTACAACATACCTTTGCTTTTCTCTAAATTTATTCATTTGATCTTTAAGTTGATGATACTGATGAGCAATACTTTCTCGTTCCTAAACTAAGTAACTACTTTTATTTTATAAAATTATCATTTTTTTAATGCTTGAGAGAAATTAATCTCTTTTATTTGTAGAGCTAATAGTTGACATAATACACATATACAGTTTATTCAATCTAAAACCTAAAAACTTTATTTCATTCAATATTCTTAATTAACTTATCTATAGTCAATATAAATCAAATGGCATATATAGTATAATAAAACAAATGTTTTGTTAATTTTTTTTTTTACATACACTACCATTCATAATTATTCAAATGACATTAACTTTTTTTTTTAATGTTATTTTTTATTTAACTGTTTTTATGTTTATTTTTGTACTATTAGATAATTTAATGGTACTTTAATTAAAATGCTTTAATAAAAATCATCATAGTAATAAAAATGTTAAAGTTAGCAAAACTACATAAAAAATGGACCATCAATGACTGTAAATGTGGACCGACATGTCGAAGATTCAAATCTTTGATTTTAAGATAAGATTGTTTATCTGGAAAAAAAAATCATAAAATGTATGATAAAATAGTGTGTATGACTGTATAACATGATGTATGTAGTGTTAAGGTGTGAGGCTGTTTTGGTTGGACAGCCACAAGTGACTTTGTAAAAACAGAGAAAGTAATGACAAAAGTAGTTTAATTGTACACATAAAAAATCATGCTACGCCTTCGGAAAGATGAGTTAATGGGAAGCCATTTGTTTTTTTAGAAGAAAATGACTTAAAGCTTAAATCCAAAACATATTTTTCAAAAAATTGTATAAGTTATTTGACTGAGTTTGAGAATGATCAAATATTTAATAGAATGATTTAGCCTCACCAATCATAAGATCTCTCTTCTATCAGATTTTTATGAGAAGAATTGAAATTAATCTCAAAAACTAATACCTAATAATGCATAAGATGGGAAAAACTTATTAGTTAGTGACACAAAATCGACTTATCCAAATTGAAACAATTTGGATAAGTCGTATGTATGTATGTATATTAGGGATATGAATTTTTTAAAATAAAGTTTCCAATATAAAAAACAGATGAGCTTTGGTTTGAAAGTAACTGAAAAGTCATTGCTTTTACATAATTTTTGAAAAAGGTCACCCACCATGACCTTTGATTACTCACTGGCTCCCATATATCAGTGAATTTTTTTCTTCAAAAGTATATCAACCTGGGTCTCAAAAGAACTAAATTTCATAGAGATTTCAAAAATAATAATGACCATGCTCATAAATCTACATGACATTATGGTGTGAGGAAATGTTTTATTTTGCTTTGCTTGCAGTATTGAACCATTAGAAAGCATGGAAGAAGTGAAACAACTAGTTTAAAAATCTACAGCCTGTCAATCAATTGATACAAGCCTAATATAATGGCTGAAAAGGAAAATAGAAGTAAAAAGAATGTAGCAATAAAATAGTATGGAAATAACTCATTATGAGGAACAGAACTATCTACCCTAATTGACTGTAGACCTACATAGTATGCAATATGATATTATCATAAAGATCAAACCAGTGTATGTGTTATTCAAGAATTAACACTATTTCTCAAAAAGGAGTTCTGAACATAGTTCTGACAAACAATGATACAATATTCTAAAGCAATTTGTTTTCACAATTTATAAATAAATGGAACATTAAACTTTGTTTCAATTGCACCTACATACCATTAGAAAATAGCATTGTAGAACAATGTTATCAAACTGTCAAAAGATTGGCAAAGAGAGTTTCATGCAGCATATTAGAGGCAATGTATTGCCATAACGTTGGTTCAAAAGATGGTTGTAAATTTTCTACTGCACCTATGAACTAATTATACCAATACAAAATGAGAGTAAGAGGAATTGACGACAATAAGATGCACATGAATTTTATAAGAAGATAACTAACATATTCAAGCTTGGCAAGAAGGTATGGGTGAAGCCCCTGGATAACTGATACAATTATCAATACAATATTAAAATAATTACAGGGATCATCTCGGAACAAACGATAGAAGTGGAAAAAATGTGCTGGCACATACACTTCTTAAAACCCATAAGAGTGAATGGTGATTCAGTTAAGATGCTGATGGTGCAAAAGAGAATACAGAGAAGTAAGATATCTGAACGTTATAAGATGTAGTATAAGGTAAAGTGATTGTAATAACCAAAGGGAGTGTAATAAACAAAACTTGTTAGATAGGAAGTCATTTGCAATAAAAATTTATTAGTAAAATTGTACAGCAAATGATCAACTTGTATTGTTCAATATGATTGCTCATGAATAATTGTTATATATTATTATAATTATGTTGAATTTCACTAGAAATAAAGATGCTTTACACATAGCTGGCAAAGATTGTTTTTTATTTGAAACAACACTATTTTTGTACCTTAAGACAACTTAAAATAAAACAGTTCCTCTTTAATAAAAATAATAGCACTTAATAGTTTCCCTCTAATACCATTAAAAAAACAATAAATAACATTTTTCAATTAAAATAAATTTTATGCCTTACTAACCACTCATAAAGAACTTTAAAAAAAATTGATTATTTTAAATTTAAGGGAGGGGGGGGACATTTACTAATTTTTTGAAAAATTTTCCACACACCCCAAGCTTATTAAGACCCCCTTCCCCCCTCATTCCATTTATTTTTATTTTTTGACAGAAAAAACTAAATATCTCAAAACTAAAAAAAGAAAAATCAATGAAAATCGGCCTTAAAAATTAGAACACAATTCTTTCAGTCACTGATAAAAACAAAAACTTTCAGTGTAAACAGGCTTTTAAAATTGCCAACCTAGTAAATCGGTTTGTCGAAAATGAGCTTTTGGTTTATTTCTTACCAATGTATAAAACTTATATCAGCATATTAAATCCTATTGAAATTATGATAAAACAGCAGTTCGAAAATGCGCATTTGACCGCAAGTCACACAATAATTAAATAATTTTAAGCGTGTTTTTAAAAAAATATTAGTTCAGATTTATAAACTAAACTTTTTATAAAAAGTACTTATATTGTACCATAAAAAAATTCCAACCCCCCATTTATTAGATCTGAACTAAAATTCCCACCCCCTCTTGTATTAGGGACTTGAGAGTAAATGAATCTCATGAAAACTTAAAACAAATTTTAGATATGCTTGCACTTGAAAAAATCGCTTTTACAGCAGCTGTAGACATAAAATTGGCTAATGCATTTTTTATATGAGGCTTTGCTGTATCCACATATCCAAGCTGCTGGTGTGAAACTTGAAAGAATGACTTTGAAAAACCATGTTTGACTGGGCAGTTACAAACACTTGATCAAATGTCAAAAACTATCAAGAGTTCATTCAAATAAAAAAAAACAAAGCTCTCAGCAGCGCAATGCAAAAGTTGCATAAACCTCCCTTTTGAACCACTTTTGTTCTTGATTTCCTGCCTGTCATGGAATTGCACACGGATCTTAGAATTACCAACCACCTTTTTAATCACTTGAACACTATTTTGAATCAAACAGCTTCTTATTTCTTTAACACAACTGGTTGGTAAAATAAAATGGGTACCCAGAGACCTCCAGTGCATAGAGGATAATTCAATGGCAATCAATCTCAACAACTCTTGAATAAAATTGACTTGATTGAACCATTACTGGCAAGTGTTAAAATTGAACTACAAGGAACAATAAGGCTAAATAAAAGCACATCACCAAATTTGCTTAAAAATCAGACCAAAATGCATGACATGCCTAGCAAAATAAACCTTCCAATTTTTCATAAAGAATTGGCTTTTTTATTAAACAAGTATCAGATTTTGTTCATTCCAATTTCATTAGGCTATAAGAATCTGGTGAAAAAATCTCAAGAGATAATATTCATCTGGAATACAGTACAAAAATCAAAGACTGTGTAACTGCATATTGATCAATAGGGTACAGTGAGATTTATATGTTTTTGAAAAAAATAAAAATTCAAGCTTAAGAAAAGGTGTAAAATTAAATTTCAAGGTAGGTTTATTATGGACCACTTTTTGATCAGAAAATGTTTTGATACCCAAATTTTTATATTTACACATTATTAAAATGAAAAAAACTTAAATTATTATAAAATAAATAAAATCCATTTTTATGTAATAAACTCTCCTAATAAGCACAGCGCCGAATTAATTTAAAAAAAATATTTTCACTTGGTTCTCCGCTGTATAAAACTTTATACAAGATCGTAGTCTGTTACTATTTTATTTGTTATTAGTTATTTAATCGAAATATTTATAAATGTCGAAAGTTAAGACTAGATCATCCACCACTGCAATTTCATATTTTATTGGACCTGGAAAAGATTTTATTCCTAGTGAGCTGCCTACAAACAGAGCAGTTATTCAAAAAGGAATTTTACTAAAAGAACAAAAAAGCATAACATGCAATCTACACCATAATAAATATTCTAACAAAGATCTTGCTAGCGATCTGATTCCATTTGTTCTGCTCAATGGAGAAAAGCAAATGTTAAGTTTCAACAGTCAGTTATTATTGGTGAGAAATCACTTTGTTATAGAATTAAAACCCTTTGGAAGAAAGTAGAAAGTGTTGCATGGGGAAGAACTAAGGCAAAAGTAAAAGAAGAACTTTTATTGAAGTTAGATAAGCTAATGGACCTCATAATATGTCCTCATAAGATACTTCTGTGTGAACATGATCTGTCTGGGTGTTCTTCCCCCCAAAATTGTAAAAGTAAAGCACATATATATTGCACCTGTATTTTTTCTAAAAAAATTCCAACTATGGAGCTCAGGTGGTTATACAGTCAGAGAAATAAGACAGGTGAAAAGTCTGACATACAGATGGGACATGCTGATAAGATTGAGACAACGAAACTTAGAAAAAAATATGAGAAAAATCAGTGACGAAAAAGCTTATGAGAAAAGAATGAAAAAACTACAAGATGATCAAGCATCCTTTGAGGTAAATATAATTTCATAATAATAAATATTTTCCTTGTTTATATAGCAAATTATATATATATATATATATATATATATATATATATATATATATATATATATATATATATATATAACGGCTAAATATATGCATGTATATATATAAATATATATATATGCATATATATACATATGTATATATATACAACATATATATAGGCATGTATATATATACGTTGGTAAATATATACATGAATTATGTAGGTTCATCAGGAAGAATCTTCCTGATGAACCTACTGATGATGAATCTACTTTCTTCCTGATAAACCTACTGATGGTGAAACACAGTGTAGAAGAAATCAAAAATTAGATAAGTGTTTTTACTAATTTATATATATACATATATATATATATATATATATATATATATATATATATATATATATATATATATATATATATATATATATATATATATATATATATATATATACACACATACACATATAAAACAAAAATAATATTTGTAAAAGTTTGGTTTTAGGTCACAGAAAAACAAGATATAGAATTATATGAAGAATATCAAAAAAATATTTCTCCTAATATTTCTCTCAATGACAACTATAATCCAGTTAATGTTAACTTTACTTTAAAACAAGACAATAAAATTAAATAGATGGTTGAAAGGCTTCTAAAGGATAAATTAGGTGTCTATGCTTTCCTTGTAACACGATTTTTAGAAAAGAAGTCAAGAAGAAACACTATGTCAATAAAAAACACAGCAATGGCTAGTATAAGGTAATCATATGGATTATTATTTTGTTGAGCAGCAAAAGTTCGGATGATGAATTAATAAAAATAAATATAAACTAGCTTATTTTATAGGTTTGGGATTTCACCTGCTGCAACTGCAGCAATTGCTACAAGTTATCTGCAAGATTTAATTGAAGCAGGATTTCTCACTCCTGAATACTCTTACCTTGCTTTGATCCTTCTAAGTTGACGAGAGCGAGGAAAAAAGTCATGGTAGTAGCAAAGAATAATGACAATTTTATTTTTCCAAATGCAGATAATATTGGCATTTACTATGATGGAAGAAAAGATTCAACAAGAGCGATGATAAATAATTCAAATAGACAGCTACATCCTATTATTATCAAAGAGCAACACATTACTGTGACTTTAGAACCTGGTGGTCGATATCTTGGTCATTTTACTCCAAATGCACATACTCATTCAGATAAGCCAGCTAAAAGGTATTTATAATTTGCTGCAACAATATAATCTTACTGAATCATGTTTAGTACTTGGAGCTGATAGTACTTTAATTAACACCGGCTGGAAAGGTGGTGCTATAACACATCTTGAAAAGCTGTAAGGTCACAAATGCCACTGGGTCATATGCATGCTTCATTCAAATGAGTTATTTTTAGGTCACCTTATAGAAGGAATTGATGGACTAACATCATGAAGTACTGGCTTTGTAGGTCCTGTGGGAAAACGTCATGCTGATGTTAATAAAATGGAGTACAATCCTCAATTTGAAGCTCTTCCAGAGGAAGAGAGCTTTGCTGACATTCCAGAAACAATACAAAAAAATATGTCAACAGATCAAAAACAAACCTACAAATTATGTAAAGCAGTTAAGATCGATGCATTGCCACCTAATTTTAGAGAAATTCAATGTGGCCCCCTAAGTCATGCCAGATGGCTCACTACTGGCATGAGAATAGTCTTTATGTGGACAAGGAAACATGACTTAACTGATCAGAATTTGAAAAATCTTGAGTTACTTGTCTTATTTTGTTTACAATTTTACTTTATACTTTTTTTTGACATTAAAGTTAAAGACAGACTTGAAGATGCTTCCAATCACATTCTGTCTTAATTGAGAATTCTTAGAAATCAACCTGTTATAGAAAGAGAAATAGTGACTCCCTACATCCAGTTAGGCACTTGATATGCGAACCATGAAAGTTTATTAATCTCTTTATTATCTAGTAATAATGCAGAAGATCGCAACTTTGCAGTTGACCGAATTTTGGAATAAAAGGGTAATGATATCCTTGGAGACATGCGAATCAGACCAAGAAAAACACCTAAACTGAACTTTGCAGCAACTACTCTTCAAGAGCTAGTCAAATGGGAAAATGGTGTAGTACAAGAACCTGTTTTTACTTGTTCACTCACTAAAGATAAGTTGGTATTGCTAAGATTGACACCTCTAATAACTCCTTCTGTAAAAATTCATACTCAAAGTACCGAGAGTGCTGTAAAGCAAGTGACAGTAGCATCCATGTCAGTAGTTGGACCAGATGCAAGAGATGGATATATTAGAGCTAGAGCTCAACATAGAGAGTTGCTACCTGTTTTTAAAACAAAGAAAGAAACTTTAATAAATTTTCAATGTCACTAGATTTGAAAGATATGTTATTTTACTTATTGTTTTTTTAATAGTGTTATAGTAGTGTTATCAAAATATTATTTGGGTAAGATGGGATAAACCTCCTGTTTTTTGGGGAAACCGCATCACTGGCACCACCTTTATTTCTAATGAAACAAAAAAAAAACAACTGTTATAATCAAATTTGTTAATCATTAAAACCTCATAGAAAATTGAAGACCCCCTTCCCTGAAATGTCTAGAATCTGCATTGCTGGTAGGATTCATGCAAGATAATGACTTTGAAACAAGGATCAAAAAAAAATTGCAACTGGTCTAAAAACATTATTTGCATTTAATATTTCATCGCAATGAAAAAGAAGGACTTGTAAAACATAATAAAGGATAAATGTGAGAAACAAGATTTTACTAAATTTTGCAATTTCTAAAAGTGCAAATTTGGGTATCAAAACTTTTTTTGATCAAAAATATTTTTAAGAAAACCCTATTTAAAATTTGATTTTACATAAGAATACACTTTTTCTTAAGCTTTTAGAAAAAAAAAAAATTCTCGCTGTACCCTATTGATCAAAACACATACAAAGAACAAGAAGTATAAGTAGCAACTGAAAGAACTTTTACTACGAATGCACCATTTTTATAAGAACACATTTTGTTGTGTTTGTGATTTAAAGAATCTGTTAGATTTACAGTTACTTTTTGTTGTTTTTTTTTTGTTTTAAACTGCATTATTACATACCATATTTATGGAGAATGAGAATTTCAACAGGATTTTTATTTATCTTATGAAAAATACAGATTTTACATATTGTTTTTTTGAGACTTTAATAAAAAATAGTAAAATGGTCATAACTTTTTTGGATGTCCTAAAATAATTTTAAAAATTTGTGAAAAACACCTCTACATACCTAAATTCTAGAATAAAAATTTTTATTTTTTATCACTGAAAGTAACACATTTTTTACTCTCTACTTTTAATAAATAACTAAAATTGATTGATTAATTTCAATAAACATTAAAAAAATGGTTAATTAATAGATAACTTATTGAGAAAATTGTTCTACAAACAGTAAAAAATAACAACCTCTTTAATAACTCTATTTTTTTCTTCATATTCTTTTGTAATTGAAGCCATTTTAGCCTTTACTTGACTTATTCTGTCCTAAAAACATAATTAAAAAAATATTTTAATTTTAAATGATGATATCTTGAATAGTATTTTCAAAATAACCAGTTGTTTTTATTCAACACTCTTATTAACCAATACGCACAAACTTTTAAGACTAGTTTTATAATAGGATGGTTTAACAATAGTATTAAAAAAATACAAACCAAAAAAATTTTCTTTTTAATCAAGATACCTGTATTCTTTGTATTTTCCTCATCTGCATATCCATTTCTTGTGTGTTTCTATCATCTTTTATTTTCAATGTTTCAAAAGCATTTTTGCGTTCCTCTGTTTGATCGTTATAGTTTTTTAAAGCCTTGTTTAAACCATAAACTTAACATTTTTTTATTATTGTATAACAACTTTCATATATATAACTTAATCAAACAAATAAATTTTTTTAATTACTCCAAAAGATTATGATAAATAGATTGTGGAAAACAGATGTATGTTATAGAAAAGCTTAAAACAAAAGAAAAATTACTGTTTGAAAACTCTTCCACAGCTCTTCAACTTGACCCTCCAACTGTATTCTTAAAGCATGCTTTTCCTCTAAATTCTAATGTGAAAAAATAGATTAAATTCTGTTATAAATAATACTACTTTCCCAGAAAATACAGGGTGTTTTAGATGTCTAAAAGACAAATAATCCAGATAGGTCTTTAAAGACCTATACTAGGTTATATGCAAATTTTAAATAATATTGTTTTATTAGCAATAAATTTATGATAGCTTGTTAGGTTTTGCTAAAAAACAGTTTAATATTAAGAAAATGTTTGTATCTCTTATATATCATATATTAGATCTTGATAGAGAAAAGATATATATATATATAGAGAGAGAGGGGGTGGAAGTGATCCTTTATTACTAAAACACATTCAGTTTAACAATCTCAATATGGAATCCAAATTTCATTGTAAAAGTTCAATATAAAAGTGATAATAAGTTAACCAGAAAATATTAAAAACCTTATTTTTAACTTCGTCATATAAGCTATGGAATTCTTGACGAGCATCTGATTCAGCTTCTTCAAAGTCATGCTCCATAGTAAACAATATGTCTGCCATTTCTTCCATTTCTTTTCCGTGTTGTTCAATCAAACTAGTTCTATTTTTAAAAATTTATAAACCACATTTTGATTAAAATAATCATCAATTTGTAGAACTTTTTTTTTTAACTAAATTTAACTAAAAAATTTATTATAACTGAATAATTATGTTTAAAAAAAAATTAAGAAATGTTATAAGTATAAAATGAAAATGAATAATAACTTCAATTTTTTTTTCATTTTTTATTTAAGAAATATAAAATGCTAATTTTGTTAGGCAATCTTTGGTAATAATATAAATGATTGTTAAATCTGTCTGTTAATTTGCCAGTTCTGCTATTGGAAATATTTTTACTTGTACAACTATTTAAGTTTTTTTTTCCCAGTATATGCAAAAAACTAATAAACAATAAAAAATGACACAATAACCACTTTAGATAACAAATTATATTTTCTTATTACAAGTAATATGATTTTTAAGATGCAGCAGTCTAAGTTTTGAGTTCAATTCTCATCATGCCCGCAGTAATACCACTACCACAATTTATTTTTACCGAAAAATAAAATGAAATCCAACAAAAATGTAAAAATAAAAAAAATATTTTATTTTATTTTTACATTTTCTACATTTTATCTTTACCATATATTACTGGATAAATATTTTGAAAACTTTCTTTAGTCCTTCATTTTTAGATAACTTTGGTGAAACGTTAGTTTTAGTTAAAATAGGTTGTCAACTTAGATTGCCATTTAATGTAGTAAACAAAAAAAAAAACAGTGCTGTTCTTTGTAATTTTGCGTATGAAATGCTTTTTCCTATTATTAAGGTAGTAAATTATCAAGGTAGAAAATCTTTGAAAAAACATTGTTTCTTCTAAAAAGCTAATTGTAAGACATGTATATTCTGATGCAAAATGTATACATGGCTGAAATCATTATCTGTAAAAACATTTAGTTTTTTCTTTTTTTTATCCATTTATTCGATTAAAAATTGAAAGTTACAAATTTTTTATAATTTTACGAAACTAGGTTAGCAGGGTGTTACCCAGGAATAAAATTTATACAGCGTTACCATAATATTGGGAATTTAGGTTGCTGTCAGCTGGCGAGTATAAAAAAAAAAAAAGTCGTTCATTACAAAAGTTTCTAGTTTAAACGATTATTTACAATAACCGTGTATGGGTGTAAATATAGAATTCTTTTTTGTTCATTTACTTTTAAATTATAAGTGTAAAATTTAAATTTTTACAATAGAACTTTCAGATTGGTTCAAATTGCTACAAACAAAAATTGTAAAAACACGGCTGGAATACAAATAAGTCACCACGAATTTTCCGTGAAAAAAATTACAAACATTAAATATTCACCATTTGTCTGTAGTCTTAAATAAAAAAATCAATATATGAGATTTACATTGTAAATTATCAATTTACAACATAATTCTCATACTTTGATTTTTATGTTTTAACTCATTGACAAAGTACTCTAACAAATCGTTGTCAAAACACTCCTTCGGACCTTCTGTTGCAATCATCATCAAGCTTTCTAATGTGCTTTGGCTTAGCTGATTTCGAAGATGGTTTTTAACTATTCTTAATTTTGAAAAAAATCTTTCAATGCAAGCTATACTCAAAGAAAATATAATGAGTAACTTAGTTAAAAACATACAATTACCATAAACACTTATCAAAGCAGGGTCCTTATTAATCACTTCCCATAACCCTTGAGGTATAAAATTGTTTCTTGACTTAATTAAATTATTGAATACCTGTTGATCTTTTTCTTTTGATATACGTATATCGAAACTGTTTTCTCATTCTCAGTGTTTAATAAATAACATAATTTTGAAACTTTCAAATTTGGTTTTTGTCTCGGTTTCTGAGATATCTGGAACTTAAATGTGTAATGCTCCAAATTTGTTACTGCTTTTTGGTTTGCCATAGTGAGTTATAAGTTGCTCTAAGCTTTCTTTACCATAACTAGACAGTTGGCTGAGTGTTTTAGGTAATCGTCTTGGGTCAAAAATCAAAAGCAATTGCCAAAATTTCATTTGCACGAAAGTGTTTTTTAGTTCACTTTTAAAACTGTTATCAAAAGATCTAAAAATGTTTAACTCAAACTCATTTAGGTCAAAGTTTTTATTTTTTTAATTGGCTTGAGGCTAGTAATGAAAAAGTTATTTCATCAGTCACTGATTTCATTTCAATAAATTTGTGAAAACCTGTGAAATACTTTTATCGATTACCCAAAATTAAATCATCTAAACTATGATTAGCTTGATTGACATAAGTTGGAATGTTGCTGAGACTAATTCCTACTTGCGAACTTTGTAGTGCTAGCACAAGTGGGCAAATTGCTTCAAACACATCTAAGAGCAATAATATTGTTGCAATGTTAGATTGTGAACTCGCTTGTATAAATAGCCCAAGTGCTTCTGCTTCTTTTTGTTTGGTATAGCATGTTGACAAAGCGTGTAAAATCGGTTTATAATCTTTGAACACAACTAAACAAGCTTGATCGTGTGCAGTCTAATAAGTTACATAGATTTTGGAGCATTCTTGCAGCAAATGCATGGCTAGTGTGCAGTACTTAAAAAACTTCCATAGATTAAATAAAAAATATATACCTCCATAATAGTAGGAAAGTCCTTAAAAATATGTTTAAAACATAATGCAAGTTTATGACTTGTACACATAACCCAAACACACAGTGGCACATCATCCTCAATGTAGGTTTTTAAACTTCCTTTTACACCAGAATTTATGCTTGTTGTGTCCATACAAGCAAAGCGAGCATTATTAAATGAGATATTATTAGCTCTAAAAAAATTTTGAATAACATCAAAAACATTTGCAGCTGATAGACTAGAACCGATGAGCTTACTTAAAAGAACTATCCCTATAAAATGTTCTTTAAGGATGCTGTTGTGTTCGAAAGTGGCATGTATAGTTAACTGTTCAATCAAAGTAATGTCAGAAGTTTTATCCGAATAAAAAGAAAAACTTCCACCACTTCTAAGTGGAGTAAAAGATTTTTGACAAAATCAAAGATAATGTTTATATACTTAGCAATATATTTTGGAGACATGTATGTTGCATTTGCTGGGCCAGACAAAACGTGCGCCTTAACTTCCTTGCAACCACACGCAGCAATAAGTTCAATAATGTCTGAAAATTTATTAGTATACGCCCAGTTTTTCATGATTAACAGATGCGTGACTCGAAAGAAGGTTTTAATAAAGAAGCAAGAGTTACTTGTTTTTAATATTTCTTTTGCAAGGGTATTTTCATGCAGCATTTTCCAGATACTCGAATCTTGCTTAGACATTTCATCAAAAACTTGTTTATCTTTTAAAGCTGTAGTATGCCTATGCATATTTAAGTGATCGCTAGCACGCTCCGAGGGGTGATCTGCATATTTGCCAGGGTTTTCAATAAATGCACGATTACTTTTTTTCCAGGAGCAAACAATATACAAACTTTACAAAACCAAACTTGTTTTGATGACGAATAAAAAAAATCGGGAAATAACATCTCATACTTTTCTGTTGTTTTAAGTCGTAGGTCATCTACATTTTTAATTGGTATTTGTGCTGGTTTGACTTTTTTTTCTTTTTTCAAGAACTGAAGTTAAAGGAACTGCATATACATTGTTTTTGCTTTCTGCTAATGTAGACTGCTGAGGACTTTCACTAACTGCTGATGTAGGCTGAAGAGGACTTTTGCTTACTACTAATTTATATTGTTGACTATAGTTTTGCACACTTGTTGTTTCTTTGTGTTTTTCAAATAACGCTACAATATTTTTTGATTGAATTTTATTATATTTCTTTTCAAAATAGTATTTTCCATTATTTGAAGGCGTTTTGTTGCTTTTATTTTATTGACTTGAATCTAAATTATTAATAAAACATCAAAGCCTTTCGAGAATATTAAGGTCTTTGAAGCGAAACTTTTTTTCAATAGAATAGAATTTTGTTTGAATAGAATGTTAAAAAGTCAAAAAACTTTTCGTTACTTTAGTCAAATAAAACGTCTACATCTTTTGAGTTAATTTTTTTTAACTGAATAGAATTTCGGTCGAATAAAATGTTAGTAATAAGAACTTTCACTGTTATATGGTATTTTAGAATTAAATTCAATAAATAACTATGGCCAGGGGAGATTTGACCGCGCAAGTAAATCATAGCGACAAATTTCTCTAAGTTGTAATTTGAGTATGAGTAAATTGAAAGAAAAAATTGATTTTTGTATTTGTTAATTTTGTTTTAGTAAATTAAACTTTTTTATTTGTTTATTACAATTTTTGATTTGTTTATTTAAAAAAAAATTGTAAAAGTTTATGTAAATATAGTATTCTTTTTTTATGTTTTACGCAAATAATTTATAACATTTAAAAACACAAACAATTTATTAACTTAATTAATTATAAAATGCTTACACTAAAATGCTTTACCAGCAAATTTAGTTTTTACTTTACCAGCAAATTTAGCAAGTTTACTAGTAGCATTTTTAGTTACCTTAATAAAAAACTTTTTATACTTTTATTTTAAAGTAATTTTGAAATGACATTTACCTCCACAAAAGTCATTTTTTGAATAATTACTAAAATCTTTGTTACTTTCCTAACTAAAGATAAACAGCATTCATTGGTTTAAATTTTTTTTATTGTAAATAAAAAGTCTAAAATAAAAAACACGAATAAAAAAACAAATGTAACAAGCAAAATGAAAAAAATAAAGAACAACTGGCGTCAATTAAAAAATAAAGTTTTTATTTTATTTTTGAATAAATTGCTACGCTTTTTGAATGACTTTGAATTGAATGACTTGCTACGCTTTTTCTTTTGTAAAGATAGTAATTGTTTTCAATCAACTAAATTTTTTTCTTTGTTTTGTGTACTAAGTATTTCTACGTTTCTTGCGTAACACTTAAAATTCAAGTCTGTTAATAATAGGATTAAAGGCTGTTTTTTTTAATGATTTTTTAAACTTTTGGGAAACTTAAAAAAATTGGGGATTCCGCATTATATGCAGTGTCATCAGGCTATTTAACACCCTGGTTAGTTGTCACTAATAGAGGTAAAAACTAGTCATTGGAGTGACACCTAAACAAAATAAACAAACAAACAAAAAAATCAACAGCAATATTAATAAATAAAAGCAAGCATAAATTAAATTGATTAAAAAAAACAAAAACAATTAAGCTATAATAAATTAAATAAAAAGACAAAAAAATATGAAAATACTCAATTAATAACAACAGCAAACAACAATATAAATAATTAGCAACAATAGCGCAAATAATAATAAACTTTACACAAACAAAAAAGGCAAACACAAAAACTACAAAATGAAAAAAAAAATTACAAAACGAAAAGACAAACACAAAAACTTCTCAAAATAAAATAAAAATCTTATGTTAAATTTTGGCGGAAACAGAAAGACATAGAAAATTTGTAGCAACTTATTCTTATGTTTTAATTAGTTCTTTATATTATTTTTTCAAACATTCTTCAAACTTTTTTTCTTTTAACTCAACGCTTTGCTTTTAATCGACTTTTTTTATTTTGTTTTTGTTTTATTAAATCTGTTTGTTCATTTTATACTTTTATTCATTTTCTTGTTTTATTTTTTCTTCAATCTTTTAGTTTGCTTAAACCTTTAAATATTTTTCTCATTTTACTATATTTTTAACTAATCTTTTTTATTCTTTTTTCTCTTTTTTTCCTTTTCACCGTTAAATAAACACTTCTGCCATTTGCGATGTGATTGCAAAGGAATCTAATACAAGCAATCTAGTTGTCAAAAAATAAATTTTTGGCAAATAAAATCTTTCTACTTTCAAATCTTAATGTTTTTCAACTCAAAACTTGAATACTTGTAGACCTAGATTGAACTAGTCAATGAGCAGCCAATTGTCAAAAATAGATCAAAATTACATATATAGTCTATTGCACCAATGTCAAACTAATGTTACTTACCTGGGTCTGTATCAATTCAACAACTTGTTATAAAACCAGGTGTCTGATTAAACTAACCATGTCTTTTCCCATTTTCTCTAAGCCAATATTTTGTTATTGGTAACTTTATTGCTCGTCACACTGAATAGTTAAACTCTTATAACACTAACCTTGCTGACTCTAAAGTTCAAAACTTTTGTTTTTCTGAATCTCATAGTCAAATAGTTAACTTTATAACTTATTTTCAAGACAACCTAAATAACTTATCTTTGCTCCTTGATTTGTTTCTTGACTCTGACCCTAGCTTATGCTCAATTTCTCCTAGTTCTCCTTTAGATGTGTTTATCATGCTATGATCTCACTAAAAAATTGATCTCAAACTTAGTTTACATAAGATTCACCTTATCATCATACTTTTTACTATTACCTAAGATTTACTTGGACTTTTATATGTCCATTATTCTCAAATTACTAAATCATATTTTATCTCAGAAATTAGTTCATAGAGACTTTTGGAAGATCTTTAACAATATCATTAATAAAGAAAAGTCTCACATTTCATCTCTTATTTATGGATCTAATCTTTTTACTTCTCCTAAGGATAAGACAGAATTATTTGCAAAATATATTTCCTCTAACCTATCTCTTGAATGGCAACAAATTTCCTGTCATCCCAAAGAAACAAGTTAAATGTTGTCTTGAAGATTTTAAGTTGGAAATATCTTTAGTAGTTTCCGCTGCTAAAGTTATTTCCAACTTAAAATCTTCAAGACAACATTTCTGTTGCAGTTTTGCAAAAGTGTTCTCCAGAACAATCTTGATTACTCTTTAAACAATTTAACAAGTTCACAGAACCTTGTTTCCCTGACTACTGGAAAATAGCACTTGTTCCAATTTTAAAAACTTAAGAGACCAAACTCATTATTGCCTGATCAGACTTCTTACTATTATAAGCAAAGTTATTTACATAATCCAGATATATATCTCTCAGAATTAAGAAAAAAGAGCTTGGCAAAAATTGCCGACCTTAAACTGTTAGAGGTCACCATCCGGTCGGCAAAAATGACTTTGAAACAAAGGTTTTACCATAAAACATAGAAAAAAGGTCAGCAATTTTTTGATGACCTCAAACACTTTTAGGTCGGCAGTTAGGTCTGAGGGCTGTATATATATAATTTTTATGAAAAAAAAAAAAAAAAAAAAAAAAAAAATAATTACCTTTCCTTTTTAAACTCATCATTAAGGGCATCAAACTCTTTCGCAAAATCCTCATCAGCTTGTAATAAACGAACACTTTGAAACTCTGTAAACAATAACAGATTAAAATTTTTTTTTTTAAATCACACCTTATTTTACCAATACTTAGAGAATAATATATTTAATGTACCTAAAAGTTTCCGTAGGTTATAAAGATGACTTTTAATTGCAGTCTGGTGTTGATCTTCAGCTTCTTCAATATCTTTAAGTAGTGATTTTATAATTGCATCTTTTTGATCAACTATTCTATCAAATGTGTGGTTCAAAACCTCAATATCTTTCTTTAACTCAGAAGATTTTGCTAAAAAAAAAAATCTTTGAATACATTAAGACAAATAATCAGAATACAAGTTAAGAGAAAAAGTTATGGCAGCAACAGCTTTTAAAAATGTGGTTTTTATCTTTAATTTAAAAAGTTGATATTTTTCAAAATCTGCTTTTTAAACAATTTAATATTATTGCAATTATAATTGACATTATTATCATTTAATTGTTTTTATTCACACCTTTTAAAATTATTTTTATAGTAACTTTAAAGTGCAAATATTTTCCTTTCATTTTCACTTGTAGCTTGTTGAAGTTGCACAATTACACATTTTTCTCTTTTAAAGATGTTATAAGGAAAACAGTAACATAGCTGCTATACATCATGTTAATATTGATTTTAATTTTATTTCAATTCACCTCCCTAGGCCACGAAGGCCACTACAGTCAAGGAGGCTACTTATAGTTGTGATAACAACTCTCTCACTCAACTCTATAACTCCAAAAAACGAACCTTGACAAACAAGGCCATTGTGCGGAGAAATAAGTTGAGTGCGGTTCTGCCAGGGACGTAATGGGGATTGCATTTAATTTACTCAATAAACATTAGATAAAACTTACAAAAATATATCTAAGATTTTCATTATGTTTATTTCAGTTTTTTTTATATGCAACCTCATATTTACTACTTTGAACTGCTTGATACTTTTAAACAATTTTAGTACTTAACAATTATTTAAAATGAATAAAACTTGTATAATATATACAAGTTTTATTCATTGTAATATGCACACAATTTACATTAAGGTGTACCAAAAGTGATATCTGTAAAATTTGAAAAAACTAAACTTTTTGAAAACAAATGTCCATTACGTCACTATATTGACTTGTATGGAAAGTTTTACCCATTCTTTATTATGTTTTTTAATAAATCTATTGATAATCCCAAAATAATGCAATTTTATTGCAAGTGTGATACATGCTTATTTTTTTTAGAAGCATACGAAATTTATGAAACAGGTTGGGTATGCTTATGCAAAAAATTTTATGAGGCTTAAACAATGCTTAAGCTTACAAAAACGTGTACTTTCTTGTCTTGTAAGTCTTATAAGCAAGAAAAAAAAAATTTCTGCTTTTATACATACAGATTTTTGTATACATACAGATTTTGCACCACAACACCTTTATTAAACGATTTCCATGCAATAAATAAGTACCTTCAAGAATTCAGGTATTATTAGATTTGTGCTCATAACATGTGCTATTTAGAATAAAACTAAGGAATACATTTATCATATACTCAACACTTGGAATTAGGAGATATATATATATATATATATATATATATATATATATATATATATATATATATATATATATATATATATATATATATATATATATATATATATATATATATATATATATATATATATATATATATATGTATATAATATATATATATATATATATATATATATATATATTATATATATATATATTTATATATATATATATATATATATATATATATATATATATATATATATATATATATATATATATATATATATATATATATATATATATATATACACAACACACACACACACACACACACACACATATATACATGAAAAAAAATTTAATGAATATATTTTTTTAGCACATAAGTACTTTGCTACAAAAATATGCAAACTAAATTAATTGTAAATAGAACATAAATTTAGGTTAGTGGAACCAGCTCATTTGAATAGCAACCATATTTACCTCAACAATTAACTTTTATGCAGTTAAAAATATCTGCTAAAAAAATGCTTGACAAATTATGGGGTTATTCCATATCAAATCACCTAAAGGCTCCCAGGGTATCACCTCAGATTTGCTTTAAATTTTGACCACACACAGATCTTATGAAAGTTATGATTGAATTAAAAATGACCAAAATCTGAAAAATTTGTGTATCAGGAGCTTACAGCAGTTTTTTTCGATTTTTGACAAACCATAACTTTTAAAATAAAGATGGTTTTTGACCAGGTTTGATCTTATGTTGACTTGCTGTTAAAATATCGACTTTACACAATCCCTTAATAATTTTTTTCATGTGGACTTTAAACGGATCACAGCAGTATTTTTGAAGCGCTTCATATCTAGAAATATAGGCTTTTCATGGTGAAAACATATTTCCTCATTTAGTTCAAAAGTGTGTCCAATTCTTTGAATTAAAACTTTAACATCTGTGTTCACAATATCTTTTAGTTTAATTCTTCTAATCATTCTACAATAATACGTTTTGTCGCAATCTTCATTTAAAAATTTCCCCACACAACATTTCTCTGTCATTTTTTACTATTTTTTTATTTTTATTACTAAACTAAAAAGTTTAAAAAAGGTATGAACATATGATATCTCAAAGAAACTAACAAATATCAGACACTGATTATGTCATTATTAGTAGTACAAATTAAGACATTATGTCATTAAAAAGAAAACTGAATATATTCATTCACAGAAGAATAAAAAATATACTACTGTCATTCCTATGTCCAATTATTAGACTATGACCTAAGGCTAGCTCATAGTCTAATAACATTCTCCTTTTGAAAATATCATCACTCTCAAAAGGCTACAATCATGTCATAAGATAGAGTATAGGTCTTTAAATTTTTTTTGGTGATTGCCTATATATAGAACCTCAACATTAAAAAGTTTCATAATTAATTTCAACTGTTTACGCTACTTTCTATGCCAGCAAAGTCGATGTAATTTATCATAATTTTTAAAAAAAGTGATTTTTCAATAGGCTGCTGAATGTGCTAAATTAATTTTTAATGCATAATTTTGATTATTCTAACAAGTGGTGACCCTAAGTACACAAAGGTAACAAAAAAATCCACTTTCTGTAAGTAAGTATCAAACTGTAACACGTTAAAGTTCAAAAAGTATTTATAATATTGCAATATTTAGCAACTTCAAGGTACAATAACTAAAAAACTGTTAAAAATCAGTCAAAAACAACTGCAATAATGGATTATTTAGGTGAAAAACTATTACCCTACAAAATTTCAGGTGATCACCATCTTTATTTTTTAAGTTATGGTTTGTCAAAAATCGAAAAAAACTGCTGTAAGCTCCTGATACACAAATTTTTCGGATTTTGGTCAATTTTAATTCAATCATAACTTTTGAACAAATTGGTCAATCAAGCTGAAATTTTCTGGATTGTATTTTTTTCATAAGATTTGTGTGTGGTCAAAGTTTAAAGCAAATCTGAGATGGTACCCTGGGGAACTTTCAAAAAACTAGGTGATTTGATATGGAATAACCCTATGGTTAATTAAGAAAAAAAAAGGAACAAAATATCAAACAAATTAAAAATTTTTGCTGTAAATACTTCCCCAAGAATGAAGGGCCATATAGTGGCCCCTTAGGAGACTTCTTGTTGTTTTTTTTAACTATTTAAAATATTAAAGGTTGGTACTTTTCTGACTTGATTGATTTTATCATAAACACAAAATTATATACAGTTGTAATTGTGGATATCAGCAATTTATACTAATTAAAATAATATGAGAGTAATGCCACAAATACCAAAGAGAACCATCTAAAAAACATCTCTTTTTTAATTAGTCACTGTTCATTATTGTTATTACTATTAATATTATTATTACTATTATTATTATTATTGCAAAAAAGCTTCTTTTAAGTTACTACCTGCTTATGGCATAATTGACAATCTTCTGAATCGGATTATCAATTTTTTACTTATGAAATCTCAATTAGTTAAGTTAAACAATGTTTTTTCTCACACAATGACTGTAACAAGTGGTGTTCTATTAGGAAGTGTTCTGGGACCTACTTTATTCTTATTGTTTAGCAATGATATCAGTGACGTATATAAAGAGCTTAACATTAAACTTAAGCTTTTTGCTGATGATATAAAACTATATTCCACTTATGATAAATTAGGCTCTCAATCAGACATTACCACAGCTGTTATACCTTTGTATGATTGGAGTTGTACTTGGCAACTTAAAATAGCAATGAAAAAGTGCTTTACTTGCATCATTACTAACCGGAATCAAAACTCAACTAATTATGTTTATAGTATAAATAACCCGGAACTTGATCATGTTAAAAGTATTAGTGATCTTGGAATTATGATCAATAGTCACCTGAAATTTAATCAGCCTATTTATCTTATTGTACATAAAGCTATGTTGAGAGTCTATCTAATTCTAAAGGCTTTTTATTCACAAGATAGATCACTAATGGTAAAAGCCTACTGTATTTATGTATGCCCTATGTTAGAATACTGTTCTTTGGTATATGCCAAATTAATAAAATTATATGCCAAATTAATAAAATTAAGAAAGTTTAATAGTTCTTCATTAAGAGAATAGCTGGTCTGTGGACAGTATCATATGATAAATAGCTAGCTAGGCTTCAGCTCCACTTGCTTGAATATTGTTGAGTTGTTAATAAATTAATGATTTGTTGTTGTTGTTGAGTTGTTAATAAATGAATAAGTTAATGATTTAGTTTTATATTACAAAATTCTAATTGGTAAAGCGATGATGGATTTATCAAATGTTTTTAAATTCACCTCTTACTCAGGTATTTGGGATCCTGCTTTCAAATTTTACAAACACTTTTAAACTCAACAGCACAAAGTTTTACTTTTCAAATCATGATGTCAACTTATGGAATAGTTTACTGGAAAATGTAGTATCTGCATCAACTGTATCTTATCCAACTAAATTATTCTATATAATGCATTTTGGTCTGAACAATTATCAGTATTAGCAGAGATTTATTAAATTATATTAATGTATACTGTGGTGTATAAGTGACCTTTGGGTACTTCTGTTGTTTTAAAATAAATAAAAGTTAGGGCTAAACATGGTTATTTTTAGACCAAATAAAATTTGTTTTCATTACTTAAGCTGGTAACATATAACTCATTAAAAATATCAAAATGTAGCTTTAAACGTATTATCAGCTAAAAATATTAATTTTAGAAATATATTTAACAAAATAAAGTTTCTAGAACACATTTAGAAACACAAACCACATAATTGATACCAAGTTTTATAAACTATATCTACAAGTTGGTTTATATACTTTAGACTTTAGGGACAATCAATTTTTCTCAATCTAAACACTTATTCGCGAAATTAATATTTTTGAACAATTGCGAACACCAATTTTCCGTGTTTATTACAGATAATGTAATAAAAATAAGTATTTAAAGATTAAAACCTAATAATTCCTAATTGATAAATGTTTAATCTTTAATTAATATTTAAATTAAAAATTAAATTACTTTTTTATTCTTATTATTACAAATAAACATCAAACCTTCTCTCATAATAACTCTCCATTGCGATTGAAGTTTTAAAGAGTTAATTTTTGTGTTCTTTTCTTCCTGTGAAAGTTTCTCCTTTAACAATTTTAATGCTAATTCTTCACTCTCTTTTCTTTTATTTTCAGCAGCAACTGAAATTTTTTCCATGCGGAGAAGTTTTTCTTCTTCAGTCATTTTTGCAAGTTTTCCTTTTCCATCTTTTTTAGAAGTCGCCATTGTGTTTTATTTTGTCTTTGTATAAGAAAAGAACAATCAAGCCTTTTAATTATGATAATTTACATTTTACTTGATATATTTATTAATTTTAATTTAATTATTTGCTTCATTTATTAGAAAATGCAATTTCAATTTGTTTAAATTCAAAAAATGTAAAAATGTGCATTTACAGCCATTTTGGTTGTTAGGTATTATTAAAATAATAACTCAAGGGTTGTTGCGGAGTTTCTTATTTTGAACGCGTTTTATATTTTTAATTAAAACTGTATAAACAACATAAAATAAATTGACAAGTTTATATTTTAATACAAGCTTGTGAAATGAACCAAACAACCTTGCTATACTGTTTTATTGTTGTTTTATATAGCATTTTACAATAAAAATTTATTAGACGTTTATATGCCCGTATTGTGGAAGGAGAGTGAGGGTCAGGATCGTTGCATGTGATCAAACCCCTTTTTTTACCGATTTTTCTTTGCAAATTTTGTTAAAAAAATCAAGACAAATGTTTTTTTGGTATTCTGAACTGCCTAATATTTCATATTACGGGCCTTTGCTTTGAAAAAATGCGATATATTACTTACTAACAGGATTCTGTTAGTAGATGATATATCGCATATTGTTTAAAGCAGGCCCGCGTATGAAATATGAGGCAATTCAAAATACCAAACAAATATTTGTCTTGATTTTCTTAATAAAATTTGCGCAAAGCAAAGAAAAATCAAAATTAAAAAAAAAAAAATTAAATGTGTCTTTTAAATAATATTAAATGATAATTTTATTATAACTTTTTTTTAGTCCAAAACCCGTCTCCCAGGAATATATTATCAGTCGTCCTAGGAGTACTGATAATATCTTCCTGGGAGATGTTAATTTAAGTAGTCTCTAAAAATTATACATTAAATGTACATTTAATGTATAACTTTTAGTGACCCATACAAACATATATTTCACAAAAATTTTAATTTGTGTTTAAAATACAGTGATTTTTTTTTATTTAAAAAGAAAAGCAATTTTTAAATGTTTAAAAAAATATTATAAAAATATACAATATTCTTGATATCGTACACATGGCTTAGTACTTATAACACTTAAGAATTACAAATACAATAAACATACATTGCAGACATCTACGCTATCCCATAAATTGAGTTTTGCTATCACATGTGGATCTTGTCAAACTTTTTAGTAAGGTCTTTTTTTTTGTTTTTCTTTTGCCGTGTAAGTATATACAATCCGTAAGTTACTAACAAGATATATTGGTAGCAGGGGCGAGAAGAAAACTAATGTCTTATCGCCAAGCCCCTTGATAAATTCCGTGAATATAAATTTAATTTAAAAATGAGCGATTTCGTTAACTATATAAAATAAACAAATGTAAAAGTGGTAAAGTAATAAATAAAACATATCTAAATAAATTATCATCTTTAAATGAAACACAAGATTAAACCGCAAGAATAGCTATTGGCTTTAACATATTCTTCTAAAAACATGGAAATATTTAGTTTTTATTAATTGAAAAATCATGAATTAAATTTTTTTCTTCTAAAAATTAAACCTCAGAATACAAAGGAAAAGTCTAAGGATCAAAAATATAAAAAATAACAACACATATCAAACAAAGACATAAATAAATTTAAAAAGTTACTAAGCGCATTTAACTCAATCTTTTCTAAAATTAATATTCTTTTCACTTATGTAATAAATCAATCATAAGGGTATATTGCAATTTCAAAAATAATTTTGTCGTATATCATTTTTAACTTTTATTTAAATTTTAAGTAATAACTGTCTAAGTTTAGCTTTAAACTCATTAAACATTGTTGGAGTAAGTTAAGTTGCGAGTATTTTATTCCATGTCTCTCATTCCTCTCATTGAAGCCCTCTAATTTAAGTCCTCTTGTTGAAATTGAAAACTCAGTTGCCGCAAAATAACTTTTGGGTTGCATATAAGTGTCATTTGAATATCTAGTTAAATATTTATTTTGATTTGTTTTGAATAACGGATTTAATATTTAGTATATTTAAAGTAAATAAAGTTTGGGAGGGTGTACAGCGGCTTTCATTGGATATGATTTTGATAGCATGTTTTTGCATATTAAAGAGTTTTTTCAATTTATTTTTATTGGTACTACACCAAGCAATGTTAGCGTAATTAAGACAGGAATGAATAAAGGAGAAATATAAGAGTTTTAAACAACTTGAAATTAAAAAAGGTTTTGCCCTATAAAGTAGGCCAATACTCCTTGATATTTTACCTTCAATATATTTTATATAATCTCTCCACGTTACATTTTTGTCAAGGAGTACTCCTAGAAATTTAAATGATACTCCTTTTTTATTTCACAATTTTTAATACAAAGATTCGGAAGTTTTAATGGAATTTTGTTCTAATAAAGATCCTTACTCCAAAAGTTATTTTCATACTGTTAGTTTTTCCGTAATAATGAGAAATATATTGTTGTCTATTTGACGGGTAGCTTTTAAACCATTTAAAGTTCGAGTGTTTAATAACGCAGTTTTTAACTTGGTTAATAAAGTATAATGATTTAAAGTGTCGAAAGCCTTGAAAAGATCAATAAAAACGTCTAAATTATATTTATTTTCATCAAAAGAACTAAGAACATCATGAACAAAATGAATAATTGCCTAATCAGTAGAGTGACTTTTTTTGAATCCAAATTGTTTATTGTAAAGAATATTATTAAAATCTAAAAAATAGTATAGTCTTTTGTACATAATATGTTCTAACATTTTTGATAAGCATAGAAGTATTGAAATAGGTCTGTAATTTGCGATACAAGTTGCATCTCCAGATTATTGAACTGGTAACAGAACCCTCGCAACTTTCAGTTTATCAAGATAGATTCCTTGTTCTAAAGAAAGACAGAAAAAGTGCAAAAGTGGAGTTTTTAAATAAAATATTGATTTAACTATGACGTTGCTGCTTACATCATCAACTCCATTACCGATATTTGATTTTAATAAAATTTACAGCATCAAATAATTCTTTTTCAGATAACTTATTATTTTTTATAAGATCATTATTAGAGGTTAAGTATGGTTCGAAGCAGGTCTTAACGTTGCTTTGTTATTGTTGGATGTCACTAGGCTCTCACAACTATAATAATTTAGTCCGTTGGAAAAAATTTTAGGTAGTAAAAGTAAAACAAAGTTACTGAAGATTTTTCATATTCAGAACTTTCAAATAAAGTTCGCCATTATTGATTGAAGAGAAACTTATTACCGGGCAAGTACATTGTGAAAAAAGTTTGCTTGTTTAAGTAAATTAAAATTGAAATTTGAAAAAAAGTAAATATCGTTTTTAGTGTGATAATTATAAGATGAAATATTTTACACTGGCCAACAAAACAAAATCCGTTTTTGAGCAAACAATGCGCTTTTTGTGTAGCATTTCTCAAATCTATTTCAGATACGTAACTGCTTTTTCATCATCATGTCATTTTTCATCATCATGTCATAATCATGAATTTTCATCATCATCATTGCAAAGATATTTGGGTTTAAACCTTTTGCATTTAGGGTAAAATCCCTAATATTGTCCAAAAAAACCTTTTAGAGTCAACCTGGATTTGAAAAGAAGCGTATTTTTATAGAGATTTTAGCAAACATTAATATTTTTACTTAAAATTTATTGACAAAAAAATATTTGGAAAAATCGCTAAAGACTCTTAAAACAACTTTAACCAAATGTTTTTCAGCCATAATATAATTATTTCCATTTTTAAATTGTTATTTTTTATTTTGAATAAAAAATAACAATTTAGATTTATTTTTACGAAGATTTATTCTTACGTTGTTTATTAATATAAAATTGTCGAACAAAAATAAAATTATAAATAATCTGAAAGCACAAACCGTCGAAATACACAAACATATTTGTATATTACTATGAAAAACATATTTGCTCGGAAACAGAAAATACTTGTTGGCTTGTGTTATGTTTGAATAATGAGTAAATTATCTTTATGTTTTTAATCGGGTTATAATTAAAATTATGACCTGATAAAATTTGCAACCCCCAAAAATTTACATAGTTATTATTATTACGGGATTCGAAAGTTTATCCACTATTGTCAACACTGTACGTAAAATGGTTATAGGTTACAGCTAAAAAATGAGTAAATTTTTAATTATTGAGGTCGCCGGCAAAAAAAATCTGAGTTTAATGATCAAACTTCATAGAAAGTAGAGTATGTAGAACGTAACATCAAACATAATGAATGGGTATCACCACTAAACTGTCGCTACCTGAGTATTAGTTTACATGCGCGAAACTGACAGTTTTGGAGCTTAGGCTTATTTCGTATATCCTTATCAATCCCAGTAGGTATTTGAACAAAAGCTTGCACAACATAAACTTAATTTGAAATTTTTATTTCTTTTGAGAGATTTGTTTCAAATTCTTCAATTGATAAATCTAGCAATAAATTATAGTGAAAACCCAGTGGGCATGCGCCGTCTAAAGGACGTCCATCGGACAACTTACAGACGTCTGGGCGTCCGTGAGACGTCCAATAGACGTCTTCTGGATGACACAATCCCACTGGCAAGGTGAACTATTAGTAGAATTTAAAAAATCATAAAAGGAATATATCAGTAGAAGGAATACTATTAGCAAGTTTACTTCCGATACCAGTAAAATATTTATTGAATTAATTTGCTGTTTCATTCGGTTCACATATATATACGTTGTTTATTATTTTATTTATTTTTGGTTGGATATTTGGGCAGGTTTTCTGTTTTCCTGTTATTTCTTTTAATACTTTCCATAAATGTTTTTATTCATTTTTATATTTAGTAATTAGATTTAGAGTAATAACTTTTTGAAAAATTTTTACAAATTTTATCAAATAGAAATTTGTAGCTTGGGTTACCAAGTCCCTTGGTAATCCAAGGACTATTTAAGGTTTTTGGTTTTACAATTTTTTCAAGGATTGGAAAATTTTCATCTTTAACTTATCTACAGTTGATGTTACCATAACTTTAATGTTAAAAAACCTAAAGATGGTAACTACGAAGATGGTAGCTACAAAGATGGTAACTAAAAAGATGCTAACAAAGTTTTAAGTTAAAAGATGCATTCATCTTTCGTTCTTTGTATGCAAAAAAGACTTACAGATAAAAGTGGGATCCTTCAGCATCTGCACAATGGTAGAAGCAACGTTCTGTTTGAATCTGAAATAGTGCGTATAACAGTTTTGTCTTCAATAAAATGCCGCAAATTAATAGTCGAGTTAATCAAAAGAATAAATGCTTCAAATCCAACTTCATAATTAACAGCTTATCTAAATCTGAAATTAAACTTTTTGTTTCAAAGAGGGATTACGAGGGATTACTCAACATTGTTTCTTTTTCTTCTGATTCTTAATCTGAATCTATTTATTTTGTCCAAATAAAATCCATTCAGTATTTCAATCAAACTTAATGAAGCTATAAAAAAAAAAGCACATTTTCCCAGCATATTAATACGCTGTGAGACTCTGTCAGTGAAAACTCAAATTGAAATGCCTTCGTTTGAAAATGAAGAAACACGTAGTGATTTACCAGCGTACAATCTAAAGGTGCTTTTTCTGCGGCCGGACTTTTTGAAACAAGAGAAGAAGTCGTTTGGGCGATGAAACTATGGATTTTTTTTTTTTTTTTTTACAATTTACAATTATTAATCGTAATATAACAATATAACAATACTATTATTAGTTTACAATTATTAATCGTAATATAACAATATAACAATACATAAACTTGGTATCTGAAAGAAGATCCAAAAGATCTTGTCGTCAGAACCATATAAAATATATCAAACGTGTATATATAATATAATAAAAATACAATTGATTTAATAATTATTAACAATGTAGAATAAACAAAAACAGAAAATAATTTTACATTTCAAAAATATTTATATATATTGTCAGTAGAAAGAATAAAGTTTTTTAATTTAGTTTTAAAAACAGAAAACGAAATTGACAAATTAAAATTTGGAACAACAATTTTGTTCCATAAATACGGTGCTCGATAGTTTATGCAAAATTGATTAAACTTTGTTTGACAAAAGGGTTCAATTATTAAATTATTATTTTGTAAAGTATATTTGTTTATAGCTTTATGGGCAAAAAGATCTTTAAAAATGAACAATGGTTGTTCACTTTTACAACGAAACATAAAACATAAAATATTATAGACATTGAGTTCGTAAACGTTAAGTGCTTTAACGTTTTTAAACAAAATACTAGGATGAGGAAAACGATTTTCAAAATATATTAAACGCATTGCGTGTTTCTAACGATGGTAGAGATTTCGTAACTTACTTTTAGAGGTACTTCCCCAAACAATATTGGCATAATTTATATAGCTATGGATAAATGAGTAGTAGAGTTGAATTAAATTTTGTTTATTTAGATAGTATCTGACCTTATATAGAATTCCAATACTTTTGGCCAATTTAGTAGAAATAAAGTCGATATGATACTTCCATGTAATATTTTCATCAATGTAAATGCCTAAAAATCTTGTGACCGACTCCTTTTTTATTTCAATTTTATCAATGAAAAGTTTAGGTAAATTATTTGGTAAAAAACGCTTTTTTGCGAGGGAGTGGAAAAGGATCCATTTTGTTTTGTCAATCTTTAAAGTTAACTTGTTGCACTTAAACTAGTTGGATATGTGATTGAGTTCTTTATTCATATTTGAAAAAAGCTCATAAATGTCACTGTTTGACAGAAATAAATTAGTATCGTCCGCAAAAATGATACTCATAAGGTTAATTTTTCATTTTGAAAATAATCTCCATAGAAAACAAATTGTTTTCTATTTGTCAAATAACTTTTATACCATTTTAATAATTTGCCATTAATTCCATAAAATTTGAGTTTCTTAAGTAGAATTTTGTGATCGAAGGTGTCGAATGCTTTTGATAGGTCAATGAAAATACCTAGTGTATATTGTGATCTACCAAATGAATTGGAAATTTCACGAATGAACTGTGTAATGGCTTGTTCAGTTGAACAATTTTTATTAAAACCGAATTGATTTTTATATAGAAGTTTATATAGATTAAGGTAATTGTATGTTCTATTGTATATAATTCTTTCTAAAATTTTCGAGAAGGTTGAAAGAACTGATATAGGGCGATAATTACTAATATTTGATTTTTTTCCATCTTTGTAAATTGGAGTAACTTTAGCTATTTTTAATTGGTCGGGAAATACACCTTGCTGTATAGATGCCCTGAACACTTTATAAAGAATACATTTTAAATTTTCAAAGCAATCTATGACTATGTTGCCATTTATTTCGTCAGCATCTGTAGCTTTGTTTCTTTTAAGAGATTTGTAAGCTCTCTCAAACTCATCAAAAGATAAGTCAGAATATAAATTATCTATAAAAAGCGAATTATTTATAGGCTCTAGGAAATCACTAAAAGTTTTTTCCGTAATAAGAATCTTATTTGCCAATTTAGTTCCTATATCAATAAAATATTTATTAAACTCGTTTGCAATTTCGTTTGGTTCATATATATTTGTTTTATTTATTTTAATTACTTTAGGAAGGTAGTTTGAATTTGTTTTTTGTTTTCCTGTTATTTCTTTCAACGTTCTCCAAGTATTTTTTGAGTCGTTTTTAAATTTACTAATTAAATTTGAATAATAATTTTTTTTTTAGTTTTTTACGAATTTTTTCAAATAAATGTTGGTAATTTTTATATTTTTGTTGGTTTTCATCTGATTTTGTTTATAAATATTTTATATATAGTTTCTGTTTGATTTTAGAGGATTTTCTAAGTCCTTTGGTAATCCATGGACTATTCAAGGTTTTTTTTTGTGTTATTCGTTCACAAAGTGGAAAGTTTGCATTGTATATTGAGAAGAAAGAAATCAAAGAACTTATTATATATTGTATTTGCGTCATCACTAAAGTTAATATGTTTCCAATGCAGAAGTGATAATTGATATTGAAAGGATTTTATATTGTTTTCGTTGAACACACGTTTTTTTACTATATTTTGTCTTTCGGGGTTATTAGAGGATACAGTATGAATTGTAAGAAAAATGGGGAAATGATCGGATATGTCGGTTTTTATAATTCCTTTTTGTAATTTCTTATTATAAATATCTGTTGTAAAAATATTATCAATCAACGTCGTTGAAGTTTTGGTTATTCTAGTAGGGCGATTAAATATAGGAAGAGCTCCTGCCATAAATATTTCATCATAAAAACTTTTTACTTTTTTATCTTTACTATAAATTAGACAGTTCATGTTGAAATCTCCAATTATAAAAATAATTTTATTTTCTTTGCTACCTTTGTGAATGATATTACGCTGTAAAAAGAAACTAAGATTTCAGACGCTTTCTTTATCACCGTCAGAAACGTAAATATATATATGTATGTATATATATATATATATATATATATATATATATATATATATATATATATATATATATATATATATATATATATATATATATATATATATATATATATATATATATATATATATATATATATATATGTATATTTATATATATGAAGACCACACGGGAAAAAACGGCAGAGTCACATTTAAAAAGTTTTGAGAAAGTATATATTAATCATTTATAAAGGTTTTCAATTAGAAAATACAAATAATTTGTAAATTAGAAAAAATTATTTCTTGATTAATTTATCTGAAGATTACATTTTTAATAGAATATTTGTAACTTTTATTAAAAAAATTTTTTTCCTAACTTTACACAAAAACTTTTATAAATGATTCATAAATACTTTCTCAAAACCTTTTAAATGTGACTATGCCGTTTTTTCCCGTGTGGTCTTCATATATATATATATATATATATATATATATATATATATATATATATATATATATATATATATATATATATATATATATATATATATATATATATATATATATATATATATATATATATATATATATATATATATATATATATATATATATATATGTACATTTATATATATATATATATATATATATATATATATATATATATATATATATATATATATATATATATATATATATATATATATATATATATATATATATATATATATATATATATATATATATATATATATATATATATATATATATATATATATATATATATATATATATACACACATTAATCTTTATCCTATATTATTCTAGTAAAATTGTAAATACAGTAACTTTTTTGGTAAACAACATTTTTTAATTAAAGGAATTTAACTGTTACACCAATTAATTTAAATTAAAGGAATTTAAGTGTTACATCAAACTATTTAATAAGCAATATAAATTTTTTTTTTGTACTTGTGAAAAATGTATAGTTATTTTTTATAAACAGAAAAAGATATTAAATGCATTTTATAAAAAGAGAAGCCTAACATATGTATTTAAACAGTGTTTAGACTAATTCATATACGTAATTTGTGCGCGCTTTACCGACGCATACGTTATTAGTATTTGAATGATAACATGGCTTAAGTTCTTTGTCTAAACATAGCGTACTTGGTCCAAATTTGCTATAATTATCTTCATTTGTTCCCCAGCATTCCGCCATGTTTTGTAAACCGATATAACGAATATTCTTTTCTTTAGCAGTAACCAAGCAATCACACAGCAAACTATAATAAATAAAAAATTGTTGCAATATTTAATAGTTATTGCACACTCCCTCTAAAACCATTTTTTTAAACATCTCAAACCTGTCTATTGATTCCTCAACGTTTTCTGAAGAAGGAAACGTTACATGGTTCTCGAAATTTTTTATTATTACTGCAAGTTTTAAAGCAGGTTTTTCAGGCACTTCAGCAAAACATCCGATTGGCTTCACTTGTATTTGACAACTTGCTGAAAGAGTATCTGAATAAAAATGCTGTAATAAATATTTTCATTTTTATGCATTGATATGAAAATAAAGTTAAATTTGAATGGTACTTGATGTATTTTTACCTAATGTGGAAAAGATGGCAGGGGATGAGGCTGTTGTAGGCGCAGATTTTGTTTTGATTTGTTTTTCTTTTGGATCACACGGAAAAGTTATATCGTCCAGTCCAATATCTCCAAGATAACTTTCTCCACGCTCTGATTGAAAAATAATCTATAAAATTGAACAGTTTATTTAAAATAAATATTTATTACAAATAAAAAAATAAAAAAAGGTTTTGTTGTAAGAAAGATTTTGTTAAATCAAGGACGTATAAATAGATAACAAACCTATTTATACATCCTTGGTAATGTTTATGATTTACCAATAACATATTCAAAAATAAAATATAACTAATTCAAAAACGATATTAAAAAAATATTTTTTTTTTACTTCATAAGGAACTTGGCTTCCTAAAATGATATTTCCTTCTTTCCAATCAAAACCTTGGGGACCAATTGTTTCCCATAACAAAATATTCCTCAAATCTCCCACTTCGTGTAAATATATCCTCAGTGCGCCAACGCCAGTTCCATGCATACTATAAAAAAACTTCATGCACCGCTTAAATACAGGTGGAAAAACTTTACTAACCAAATTAGCTGTCATCCCTTTGTCAGCAGGAGGAGATGCTTCTGTATACAAGTAGTATCCTGAATGTAAACCGTTAATAGAAATAGTCAGAACAGACAAAATATTTACTTAAAATAAAAATAATTGATACGATTTTTAGACACTGATACGATTTTTATTGATTGTCTCATGTGATTTTGTGAAATCACATGAGACACGAATTCTAACTGTTTTAAATTAAAACAACACCTTTTCCGGATGTGTGGTCTCCATCTGGTCCAGTGTTACCACTTGGCGTTGAGCCTTTTATTCTTTGCCACTTATAAACATCGGAAGACCTATCTGTCCACGAGCATAGTTTTTGTTCATCAAATAAACAATCGTCATCACCTATTATACACACCGTTTACTTACTAATCCATTTTTTTAAATAAATGTTTTTTAATTATTAAATTCTGAAAAAAAATAAGAATAAACAAAGAACATTTAAGTAATGCTACCAAGTCCACATGGTTTTAAGAAGCATTTATTTATTTCTTTTTCTGATCCTGTACAATTTTTTCCTCCGTACTTTGGCTCAGGATCGTCGCAAACTCGTACTCTTTTCATAAAACCATTTCCACATGAGTCACTACAATTACTCCATGACTCCCATTTATTCCAATGGCCGTCACGTGGTTCTAAATTTTTTATTGATTGTAAACATTTGTGAATACTTATTAAAAACAAACATAAACACATAAACATATAAAAAAATTTAGATTAGAAATTTATACAAATGTTAAAGTATTTGAGAATGAAGCAGTGAATACAATGTTGTGGGCAATGTTTAACACAATGTTGTGCAATTAATTTGATTTGTGGACCAGTGAATACTAAGCAGTGTTTGAAATTCTGTGATTAAGAAAAGCTGCTTCATTATAATTGTAAAAGTAAAAAAACATACTTCGTAAAACCGCAAGTTAAATCAAGTGTGCTTTGATTAGTTAAAAAAGGTGAGATGAGAAAAAATGTCAATAACAAATTTGTCTAATAAAAATTATTAGACGGAAAAAAACACATACTGAAACTTTTTAGTCCCTGTGTTAACCTGCATGCTCTAATTAGGTGAACCTAATTAACAGCATGTATTTCACCTATTGGACCCTCTAAAATCGCGTGTCTGCTATCTCTATACTATCTTTCTAAACCGATTACTTCTATCTTTTACTCTAGAATATCTTCATTCTTCCAAAAATCGCTTTACTCTTGGTCCGTAGAGGGGGATTATGACGCTCATTATGGAGCCGAACCTGTCTTTGCGGTCCTTGGTAATGTGGCCTCTATATGGCAATTAGCCGGAGGAGGATAAACAACAATACCAAAAATTATTAGACAAATTTGTTATTGACAATTTTTCTTTTTGGAGTATGACGAGTAATGCTGCTTTTTGGAGTATAAGGAGAACACTTACATACGCGCATAAAAAAAAAAGTGTACGATGATCTTTATATTCAAACCTGTACCACATAGGTCACAAATAAAAAAATGAATAAAAACTGTAGCTCATAGGTCACACATAAAAATTAAAAAAATAAAAAATCTTTAGCACAGAGGTCACACACATAAAAATAAAACAAAAAAACTTTAGTTCGGAGGTCACACACATAAAAAAAACAAAAAGAAAAACTTCAGCGCAGAGGTCTACAACAAAATAGTTTAATAATATTTTAGTAAATAATATAGTGTTACAAAAAAAGAAAATAAATCTTCGTACTAAAACATTGTTCTTTAGAACATTCTTCGATATCTGTTTCTACACCAAATTGGTTTATTTTAGGGCACATCTTTTTCATCTTATGAGAACAAAATCTCTGTCTTCTTTTTTTACAAAAGGTTTCAGGATTGCATGGCGACCATTCAGACCAAAGTGAGTATATATCACTTGTATCTAAAAAAATGAAGTGTTTGTCCTTGAAATTAAAAAAATTATTATTTTTATGTTTTTAACGTTTAATTATTAGTTTTGTTGTTATTAGTTGTTATTGTTGTTGTTCAAAAGTTTCTTTATTGTTTATTATATACCAGTTATACATTAACCCTATATAGTATATATAGTATATACTAGGGTTATGACAAAAAGTAATTTTATGGCTTGTAGTAGAAGTTGTTTAACAATTCAAAAAAATGTTTCCACACCAAAACATTCGACGACATGTTGAGTGCCATATATTACCAAAAATATTTCTTTCCAAAAGTATATTATGTTGGATCTCAAAAAAATTGAAGTTTCATAAAAAGTTAAAAAAAAATAAAACTTTTAAGTTACATTAAGTATTTATACATTAAATAATTCAAGGATTTTTATAATTATCATGTATAAAACTCTAATTTACCTTGCATAGTTGTATAGTGGGTGTTTAATAAATATATAAATAAACAAAAAATTAAATTTTTTAAAATTTATTGTAAAAAAAAAAAAAACTAACATTTTTAAACAAAAAATAAAAAAAGAGCACTTTTTAAGACTTTTTTTCTAACAATACCTTCTGGTTATAATTAAAAAAACATTGTTATTTACCCAGGAAAAAGTTCTATAGAATTTCTATAAACTTTTGAAACATATGGCCTATAGAAATTCTATAGAATTCTATAGAACTTCTATAGAATCTCTGTTAGTTTCTATAGAAATTTCTATAGGACTTTTTTACCTACTATTTCTTCTATGGAAAAAAAAGTTTTATTGCAATTTTTATAGAAATTGCTAGATGTTCTATAGAAATTCTATAGAATTTCATAGAATTTCTATAGGCCATATGTTTCAATCGTTATAGAAATTCTATAGAACTTTTTTTTCTGGGTATGAAATCTCTTTAAAATATAATTTCTTTTGAGGTCCAAGATAATATACTTTAGGAGAAAAGTATTTATGGTGAAGTAAGACACCCACCGCACCATTAGATGTCTTGGTGTAGAAATCTTTTTTTAGAATCAGCTCTAATAATAATTTTTAAATAATTAGGTTACAAAAGTTCATCCCTTGCGTCTACAGGAAATACAAAATTTTGCTAAAAATTTTTTAGTAATGAACCTATATACCCACCGTAAACACTGTATTAAGTTATACTACTCATAATTAGTCTTCTCCGTTTGAAATTTAATGCCAGCGCCCGAAAAAACGCTGGATGGATGGTCATTTTTAAGTTAGCCTGCGCGATTTAAAAAATTCGTTTTTTTCTGCTATTTAAATTAAAATAAAAATAGCAAAAAGAACGCTTTGAATAAATACTAGATAAAATAATTAAAAAAAAAACTGGTTAAAAAAAATAAATTTTCATAAAAGTTGAACAAATGAACTAAAAAGTTTTTCGTTGCGATTTAAAATAAAACGCTTTTATTTTTTGGCAAGTGCTTTTTTATGCGCTCGCCAAAGTTTTTGCATGTGGGCAAGCGCGAAAAGACTTGAGCGCGAAAGCGCTGACTAAACAGCGAAGACTGCATAATAATAGCATTTCGTATAATGCGAGCATACCTTGACAATTGTATAACTGATTTAACTGAACAATATCTTCATTTGAAAGAAAGTCTCTTTGGCCTAAATTTTTGTTTTTGTCGTCAATGGCTACTAAAGTTGGCAATCCATTTTTGGAAAAAGAAGTTCTTCCGTAATGCATAATAGAATTGATGTCATAGTTGTTGTTAAGAGAGGAAATGTCACCACGATCATATTTTGCAAAATTGTGCTCTTCACCTAAAGTGAAAAATAGTTATTAAGAAATAATGTTATTGTTGTTATTACCATTATTACTATTATTATTATTATTATTATTTTTGTTATTATTATAGTTATTACTACAAGAGTTATTACACCCAGCAAACATTGTACAGCAGAATTTCAGTGGACCTATATAGGGATTTTGAGCGGTCCACTGTAGGATCGCCCATTGGTTATTTAGTGGACCATTAGTAGAAGTCACCATAATTGGCTCCATGATGACCAGTCATTATATCATTTGTTGGAATGTTATCAGCTGGCCACTTATAGTGAATACTACTAATGGTTAACTAAGTAACCAATGAGCAAAACTCCAACAAATCACTCAAAATGTTTATATAAGTCCACTGCATATCCATTTCAAAAATGTTTGCTGGTATTATTTTTACTGTTATTATTAAAATACCGTCTTGAATATTCTCCCAAAATATTTCAACATGTTTATCTCGATCAGGTCTCGATTGTTCGTGCCAAAATCCTAAGGAATGCATAATTTCATGCATTATTGTGCCTTTCATGAGACATCGATTTCCTAAACTAATAATTTGGTGACCAGCTCGCCAAAAACTACGTCCAATGCTCGAGTAGCATCTAAGCAAAAAAAATAATAATTATGCAGATTTATAATAACCCTTAAAATAAACATAAAATAGCATACTTTTGTTTTCATATGTTTTTCAAACTATTAAGTTAAGGTGGAGCTTTCTAAGCATGAGATAAATAGTTGCATTTTAGTTAAAAAACTTGCACAATGTACATATTGTGTTGGACGGATGTATTTTTTCATTAACGCAACTGGCGAAACAAAACTAGGTGTTCTATCACAATATGCTAAAGATAGACTTGAGATGTAACAAGAAAAGCACCGCCTGGGAATCAAAAAAATCAGTAAATTTGATTGTTAGACTAATATAAGGAAAGCATTTAAAAATAGATAAATACATCGTTTTACGTAATTTGTACTTCTTTTATAAGATTATAAGCTTTATTTTAAAGCAAGTTTTTTTTTTAACTTAACTGATTATATTTTCTTCAACTTTTATTTCACATCAGTTTTGTTTTAAAATAAAGAGTAGTATTATTAGCTAACATTATATAATATTAACTACATTATAATAATAACTTTCAAACTTTTACTTTTTGATGAGTCTCATCTCTCTCTATTTTTCTCATAAAATTTAATACTTTAAAGAAAAATAATCACAAAGTTTGCTTTCTATAGAGCACAGTAAAAATGTTGAGGCAGTATTTCTATTATGGTTGCCTTGTGTTTATAAATAAAGTATGAGTTTGCCTTTTGTCTTAATAAATTGTTAATAACTATTACATAAGTCGTATTTTCATTAGTAAAAATGCTAAAAAAACTGTGAGAGTAAATGATCGCTCCAACTTTAAAATATTTATTTTATAGACTTATCTAATTTTTCTGATAACATACGGTAGTGGTGTAGTGGTAGAGCGCTCGCTTCATAAGCGAGAGGTTCCGAGTTCGATTCCCACCACGTCCCTGGTAGTACCGTACTTAACTCCATTTCTCCGTGCAGTGGCCCTGTTTTCGCCAAGGTTCGTGTTTCTGAGTTATAGAGTTGAGAGAGGCTATACCACAAATAAGTAGCCTCCTTGTCTGTAGTGGCCTTCACGGGCTTGAGGAGGTGAATTAACAGAAAAAAAAACAAAAACAAACAAACAGTCATATATTAAAAATAAAAAAATTGGAGTACTAATCTAATAAGTTAAACCTGAAACTTTTTTATGCATGTTATATTTTTACTGTATTAAAACTTATGTATTGCTCTTGGTTTGCAAAGTAAACTATAAACTTATAAAATAAGTTTAAGTTACTTGCATATAAAACGTTAATGATACCCCTAAAATAATTTATAAGAAAATTGTTAGGTTTATGGTTTGCTCAACAACAGATGTCCAATTGACATAGTGGAACTCTCTAGATGTCTAACTTGCGAAATTGTTCTGAACCAAAGGTGATGCTGTTTGTTTTGTTTACAAATATAATCCGCCGTTTTAAGAAATTTTTGTTTTAAGAAAATCAATTTTTAAGATTTAAAACACCGTTAAGTAGTTGTGAATGGTCTTTTTAAATTTTTTTTTAAATATCAAAAAGTAGACAAAACCTATAGGTTTTGTCTACTTTTTGATATTCAAAAATTTTTTTAAAAATACCACTCACAACTGTGAAATACCTTTTTTTCAGTGGATACCAATCAAGTCTCATATTAAAAAAATACTATATATTTTTTTGATGAGTTTGGTAGAGTGTAGATCTTTAAATATATTGGAGGTTTTAACTCATTTAGGGACTTAAATGGAGCTAACGATACTAGAGTTTGATTAACAGCATATACCAATTTAACTTTAATTTTATTAGAAGTAGTAATTTTCAAGTTAAAAGCATCTAACCACATCAAGAACACATTAAAACCATGCATCAAAACCACATCAAAAGAGCTGTTAAGATTGGATTAAAAATTTTGAAGAAAAAGTTTATTTGAAGCTATCCCTGTTAAGCCAAAAAGTTTGGAAAAATATTTTAAAGCTTTACTAAAAAATTAAACCAACATCAATGGAGTCACAACGAGCTTTATTAGCTATGACGTTTGCCACAAAAATAAGAAATACATATACAATACAATACCTATATAATACCTTTGTATGGGTATTGTATTGTATATGCATTTATGCTTTGATTTTAATGCGTCAGTTTTACAAAAAAAGATAAAATTTATGAAACTTTTTTATTTTATTTTGTTAAAAAAACATGTTTTTTTTTTTTTACCTGAAATGACAAAATTCACGCCGTCATCTTGGTTACTAATATTGAGAAAGAGTGTTTGATAAAGTTATTCAAATCATACCTGGGTTATACTCGGGTATATTTAAAATTAGCCATTACTCAGGTAATTTTTCTCTGTCAGGTAACTGAAACACTAATTTAAATATGTTATTTTTTAAATATCATAATGGAATGGAGAATTTTTAATTTATTTATTCAACTTACCCTCCCTCATTTTTGAAGCGAATCCAATTTTTTTCTGTGCTATGTGGGATAAATTTTATGCATGAAACACTTGAGATTTGATTCATGGCTTCTTCAATAATCTTTCTTGAAGACTCTAATTAAAAAGTATTTGAATTATTTATTGATAAAACGTCTTGTCTTTTAATAAAATAATATTTATCAATTATAATAATTACGCAGAGTCTATATTAAATCTTAAAATGTAAAAAGAATCAATTAATTTAAAACTTTCTTTATTCATTGTAGCTTGTAGCATTGTAAACCGAATATTTATATTTTTATCAGTCGCCTTCTACTAATTGGTTCTACCATACAGTTTAGGCCTAAATTGGACTTTTATAAAAAGATTTAACAAAGTTTGGTATAACTACAAAATTGGGAGGTTTGTAGATCCTAAAACTAATTTAATAACTGCACACGCACGCACACACATAAGCAAACGCCCAGAAACTAACCAAGAAACGGAGTTATTTCGTAAGGAACAATTCGATCAACCCATAGATATTCAAGCTGGCGGCGCAAACCACGTTTACTGGCTCCATTTTTTTGAACTTTGCTATGTGGAGTATTGTATTTAAATTTAATTTCTTCGGGAATGTTTTCAATAAAAATATCGGATTCTAAGAAGTGATGACCTTTTTCTAAAAATAAAAAGATAAATAAAATGATTTTAAACAATGAAGTGTACATCTATTTACCCGTTCACGACTGAGTCAAATACAACTACATGACTGCGCGTAAAATGACAAACTAGGATCATGATTAATTGAAAGAGTATAAAATAAAAACTACTACTCAGATTGTTTCAAATAAGACCTTGTTTTTTTTGTCTAAGAATTAACTTTTAGAATATTAAAAATCTTTAAAAAGTTATTCATTATCTTTGTTACGTGATCAAAATACATCATGTTGAAATTAGCAAAAATATATAGTTTCTTTATGTTAACCTAAATAAATAAAGAAGAAACACATAAACATATCGTTTTCGATATTAGATAAAAGAGACATTTATAGTAGTGATCAAATGAATAAAAAATTTCACCCACTATAATTCATAAAAATATCAAGGATCTCATTAATATAATTTAATATACTTTTAGTCATTTTTTTAAATTGATTTTAGAGGATCTATAAATGAAATCAACAAACGGTTTGAATCATTAAATTTAGAAAATATTCATATTTCAAAGATAATTTTAAAGTTTTCCCCAATTGCTTTAGATGTTTTGAAATGTTCAAAATTGTTGATGAACTGCTATGCAGGTCACTCGTCATTTAGAAACAAATTTTATGAACAGCCATACGGGTCACTCGTCACGAAAGGGTCAAGACCGAGCCGCACTTTAAATACATTTACAAGAAAAATACAAGAATATTTCTTTTACCTAAAATTTGGTTACTTTATGCTAAGTAAAGGAATATCGAATTAACGCAAATATTTCATTTACATTGAAATCAAATTACAATCACCAAAATTTTTAAAGCGCCGTAAAAACTTTTTAAAGCTCCTTATACTAAAGTTTTTTTTAAAGCTTTATATAGCAAAAATTTTGTTGGATTTTGAACAATATCTTCTAAATAAAGATAATAGATTATTGTTAAAAATCTTTTTTTTTTTTACTAAATATGGCATTTAAAATTTTGAACGAACCTCGTATGAAATGGAGGATGTTTTTTTTAGTCTGAGTACAGAGAGTCTCTGTAGCAGAAATTTTTTTGTAAAAACAGAGTTAAGAAATAAAAGTTATAAAAAAATTGACAAACTAGTTTGTTCCATTTTATGTTTGTTTAGTATGTAGCTTTAATTCTGGTTATTTCGACTAAATAACATTACATTTTTTCTCGTTAAAAGTTATAGATCATGCTTTGATTTATTCCCATATTTTATCAACAGCTTGTTGTAAACTTTGGAGACCAATTTTTTTTAAAATAGCAGCTAAAACCATTTTTTTGTTTGCTAACAAATTACATTGTCCAAAATTTCATTAATATATAAAAAAAATAGTATTGAACTCAACACCGAGCCTTAAGGCACCCCGCTTATTACACGCATCCAACTTGATGTAGATTCTCTCAATATGATTTTTTGTTCATGATTACGCTCTACTACCTGCTTTTTCATAATAAATTTACACCCATAATTATATGCTCTTGAGAACACTTTAAAACATTCGGTAATCTCACAGCCTAAAAACAAGCTATTCCAATTTTTATGTTCAATAAACAGTTTAAAGGGTTTATAGTTTCTTCTTAAAATGTTATATTTTCTCTTATCAGTAACTCTATCATATTTATTAATATTGTAATACCTTGACAATATAAGATTACCTTGCTTTGTTTGTCCAAGTGAGGTTTAATATTTACATCTAAAATTTTCGTTTCGTCGTTTGTTATAAGTAAATGCAGAATCTTTGTGTTATTTTTTGAGCTCCGATAAAGTATGGTTTTTTCAATTAGCTGTTGAAGAAAACAATTATAATTATTTTTTACTACTCATAGCCTTTGAAACCAACCTGCCCCATTTAACCATTTAACAGTTGGAAATATTAACCATAGAATAGTTGAAATCTCCCGCTTATGAAATATCATCGTATTTATCATTTAAAACCATTTGATTTACATTATAAAAACTTTGATTAGTTATATAATACTATTACATAAGAGTTAGATCTATAAATAAATCCAATTAAAATTTAACTTCATTGAAGTTTAAATAGTACCATGTTTCTCAGGTTTCTACGCTTTTCCCATACGTCTAATTTTCCTCTTTTGAGGGAAGTTTTACCAAAGTCGTTGTACATTTACTTTTACTATGTTAGAAGGTTTTTAAACCTTCTAACATAGGTTATTTTTATATTAATATCAACTTTATCAATAGTTTCATCCTCATTATTTTTCACTTCTTTTACTTCATTTGTTCCAAAAATAAGGAAATTTCTTTAATTTTTTTCAGCTTGCTTATTTTCAATTTTAATTGCATTAAGTATAGCAGTTTCTAGATTTTTTTTCGTTACTTGTTTATATGCATTTTTGTTTAAATTAAATAGGTTACTTAATAATCTGGGTTCAGTCTTTAATTGCGATGGTTTTTAAAGAGTTTCCACTCTTTGTCTTAAGTTTTACAGCAATTATTTTCAATTAATTTGTTCTTGGAGAAAAGACGTGGATAATGATTTGGCTAATTACTTTAGCTAAAAGCAAAAATGTTAACACAGATTTGCATGAGTACAAACCTGTATAAGTGCAAAAGTTAACTTGTATGAAAAAGTAAAGTGTATGCAACGACTAAGAAGTATGAGCGTATTGCAGCAAAATGTACATATATATGCTGTTGGATATTAATTTGAAAAATCGTGTCTATTTATTTTGTTAATTATTTTGTTCATTATGGCGCATATAAGCCAATTATCACTTCATCAAGTTTTTACTGTTTTACAATTATGCAGATTTACGCTTTACAACTAACTCCTGATCATGCAAATTCACGCAAAAGCAAGTTTGCACTAACGTATGTCTTTAAAAACTTTACGCAAAAGCAAGTTTTTCTAACGTCTGTCTTTAAAAACTTTACGCAAAAGCAAGTTTTTCTAACGTCTGTCTTTAAAAACTTTACGCAAAAGCAAGTTTTTCTAACGTCTGTCTTTAAAAACTTTACGCAAAAGCAAATTTGCACTAACGTCTGTCTTTAAAAACTTTACGCAAAAGCAAGTTTTTCTAACGTCTGTCTTTAAAAACTTTACGCAAAAGCAAGTTTTTCTAACGTCTGTCTTTAAAAACTTTACGCATTTACGCTACATATTTTCAACTCTTTGTAAATTTTCACGCATGCGAAGTAGCATTTAGTTAGATTTTTGCAAATACTCCTGGCATCTATCAATTTGTACTTACACATGTTTTTAAATTTTTCTGGATAACAAGATATAAGTTCTTGTAAGTTCACAAAAACTTACAGCTTTTTTTGCTCTTGTGCGGTTCTGAGATTTGATTTTAGGCAGTCGCCCTATTTTTAAATGTTTTAAATGTTTAATTTAAAAGGAAATTCTCTTTTGTTAAAATATAATAAAACTTTAAAAAGCTGGTGACAGAAATTTACAAAATGAAATTTTCTCTGTACTATAATATTCGCTTGCAAAAAAATAAAATCCCTGTATCACGGGTCTTAGAATTATATCACCAACTTATTTATTTAAGAAGTAATAGGCGTATTTGTGGTTCTCTTTTAATTAAATATGAAAAAACCGAACACAAAATTTTCTGCTATTAATGCAGGATAAACTTAGCGTTCTCAGTTAAATAGTCATTTGTTTATAAAAATTAACGCATAGTCTATTAAAACTTAATACAATTTCTCTGAAAGCTTGAAACATTTTAGAATACAAAAGGTATTGTAATAGATTAACTATAAGACTTTCCTCTAGATGTGGCTGTAAAGTGTTTCCTATTAATTAACTGTCAATTTCATGTGGTGCTTTTTGACTTGAATGTTTTTGATATACTATTAGTTGCACTTTGATAAATTATAGACTGTTGATCGCTGAATAATTATGATACAGCTTTACATAAGTTATATTTTTTTCATAAAAATCTCTAAATATTATAATTTCATTGTTTTAGTTGGTGACTAAAGTTTCTTTAGAAGAATAACTCGTTGGATTGTCTGACATTTTTGAACATGACCTTATAGTTTAAAATAAAAGACTTTTTTTATGCCGTATCTGTTTTTTTGTTTTTTTCCAATGCTATATATCTGCTAAAAATCACAAAGCAAAACAACAACAACAACAACAATAAAGCAAAACAACAACAACAACAAATAAAAAGTATCACATAAAAGTATTTTTATATTATGCAGCTAGATAGTGGGTTTTTATAAATTTAATGCAATCAAATCAGATGCAATCACTAAAAAATGAAAACAACAATAGGGTTCATAACCTATATTAAATTAACTTACGTTGATTAATTTTAACAATTGTATCCATTGCTGAATCATTACCAGAAGAATCTAAAACAAAAGCTTTCATAGAATCAATTATATATATATATATATATATATATATATATATATATATATATATATATATATATATATATATATATATAGAGAGAGAGAGAGAGAGAGAGAGAGAGAGAGAGAGAGAGAGAGAGAGAGATTATCTTATAGATGTGTGTGTTTGTATGTGCGTCTAATTAAAACTATCGGTCAAATAGGAAAAACTTTCTAATAATAAGGTAATGATATGATACATGATAGATACTGATAAAAATACCTTCCTTAAATTCTTCATCTTTTAAATGATAATCACTTAACATCCAAGATGTTTGAAAGAAATAAGTAAAAAGTATAACAAGATGATTCATAGCTTGTTGTTGTTCTAAATAAATAGTAAGATTGAGTGCTTAACTTTTATTGCGATCTCATTTTACCAAAAAAAACTTGCTGTTTTTTTTTTAAAAATAACAACATTTAAGAGCATCTAATACTTAAATAAGTTATAACTTGAGATTATTTATAGATAAATAACACAATAAACTTATTTCAATAATGGCATTTGCGTTCGCATCTGTTGAAAGAGATCCCAAACAAATATTGTTTCCCGCAATAAATAGACGGAACCTAAATTTCATTTTTTACTTTTTCTAAAGTTTGTCGGTATATTTGAATAAGTTTTTCACGTTGTTTACTTTACTTTAACGTTTTAGCAAAAAAAAGTGATCGCAATTAAACTGCTCAATATTGGTTATTTATGTAAATGATTCAATGTGACGCCAATGCTGGAGTCTTGGTATGGCGCTTTAAATGCAACATTCACTGGAATAAGTGTTTTTGGACTTTGATTTTTTCAACAAACTTATAAAGACTTCAAGGACAAAAATCAAAAACGAAAAATGTTTTATAACGGCACTGCTAAAGTTAAAAAATGTTAGTGTTATCTGAACGTTATAATATTTTGATAAAAAAAACTTATGGTATCGTATCGAATAATGTTTGCTTAAACATCTGCTGTTGCCAATTTTTCTCTCAAGATTTTCTTTGTTTTAAAAATATTAGGGAGCTTTATAAAAACTTAATACACGTTTTATTATTAATAAAATAAGCTATATAATTTTTTCAGAGCTGTGGCTTACTAAGCTTTTTTTTAGTAAAGCATAGTGAGTATTTTCTCAAGATAATTTTTGGGGGGCCTCTGACCTCCAGCCACGACACTGCTTAAGTGGTAAATTTGTACTATCCAAATAAATACCAAAAGTTTAAGCTAATCGCGCTGCGCAATTTTAAGTTGAATTGAACATCACTACAAACAACTTGGTATCTTTAAAAAAATTTTAAAAATTAGATTAAGAATAGTAATTATTCGCAGGATTCACAAAGTAGTGTAGTAGGCAAGTGATTAACTTTATTTTTGTAAGTGAATAACTTTGTTTTTGAAAAGTTTACAAATTAAAAAGTGTAGGCAAACATTACCAATAAAGTAGACAACAATGACTTAGTTATCTTTCCCCTTTTTATCAAAAATTGTTTAGAATTTATACAACTTGTTTTTGTACTCTTCTAACTAAATTTTAAAGACATCTAGAAAATTTATTTCCTAACTTTTTTTCTAAGGAAGTTTTTTCGGGACACGGTAACTAATTTACCTAATAACAAATAACAAGATTTAGACAATGAACAGTCTGAAGTCAGTTTAGTGACTTAACCGTGTTTAAAACTTGTTATTTATTATCTTGTAAATTGATTACCGTGTCAAAAAAAAATGTGCAATAAAAAAAATGAGCTATAGCACTGTCATAAGCCAAGCTTATGATAATAGTGTCAATATGACTTGGAACTATAATGACATGCATGCAGCATTGAGAGAAAAGTATCAAAGTATTTTTTTTTTTAGCTGTTTATATCGTAATATAAATCTTATGGGTTTCGATTGCGCTGAAACAGCAAAGAAATAGTAACGTATTTTGGGACAGTTTATAAAATAATTATTCTATTCAGCAGTAGTCCTCAGCGGTGACGATTTTTAAAACCACATCTTTTGGTCTCAATGAATGTAATGTCTTAAACCAGGTGGTCAGCTCGAAAACAAATTCTTTGAAAAATTAACTTGAGTTACTTAATTTAACAACACAGGCGTAAAGAAAATATTATTCAAAGAATTCAAAGAAACTTTATACAATTGAAAGGTATATTTTATAATTCGATGGCTACTAAAATTGGTTTATTCGCTCAGTTTAATAAGAGCTCACCCGAAATTCCAATTGTTGGAAGAACTTTATATTTCTTAGGGTGTTTAAAAAACAGATAATATCATATGATCAGTATTTTTAATAAAACTATTAATATTTTTTTATTCAAATACGAGTAAATTTTGATCAATAACTAAATTATTTTTGCCCAATAAAACGGGTTAAACAATCAATAAATTAAATAAAATGATCAGTAAATTTCTTAAAATAACCGGTAAATAATTCTAATACGATGAGTAAAAAATAAAATTTTGATTAGATCTTATTTCTAAAATACCGTTGATAATAACGATAAAAATGATGATGAAAATAAAATTGAAAAATGAAATATATGGAGCATGTAAGAGTGTATATACACCGACTGAAGATTTTGGTTTGGGCAGACAACCTATTAATTAGAAAAATCTTTTTTTATGTTTTTTTAAACTTTTATTGGTCTTCTATATTATTATTAATTTACTAATCATTTAATCAATTTACTGATCGTTTAATCAAATAACTGGTGATTTACTTATTTACTGGTCTACACCCTGTAAATTTTATAATAAAACTGCCATGTCACAAAGCCCAATTTAACACTCGACATTTAAAACTAAAATGGTCACGCAACTTTTAGATATTAGTGTATATAATTACAGTTCATTTAAATAAAAACTGATCATTCAAATCACAGTATTTAAAAAGCGACAAAGATCTAGTTTTGACTGCTAACAACTTTTAACTCGGAAAAAAAAAAATTCTTAAATAATCAATAATTTTTCTGACGCAAGAACTGCATTTGTTTAATAAAACAGTTTGAAATAAGTTCAGTCTCTGATAATGCAAAATTTTATAATCATTTATCTAATTAATTTTTTTAAAATATGCAAAGATGTATACATGTCGATATACATATCCACATGTTAATTATAATACTCCAATAACTTTGTGTTAAATATTTGTAAACTTGCAAGAATCGAAAGTAAAGGTTAGGGGTCACCAGGATGCATATCCGTTATTCGTTTGACTTACATTTGTGCAACAACTTTTTATTGCACGTATTAGGTGGCTAAATAATGTCTGATTCTGGTCAAACCTATGAAAATGGCGCTGCAAAATAAGAAAAAGTTTTTGAAAAAAGTGACAGAAATTAAAATGATTTAAAAAGACGACCAAACGTCTTTTTAAATCATTTTCTTCACAATATACTTTTTTCACAAAGTTAAGAATAATACAGCCGGATAATGCAGTTCTATTAGTAGCATCACAATCTTGTTTAGAAGCTAGTAGTAACACAGATACATTGTTACATATTGGTGTTCTCGTAGCTGTCAAGCAAATTAATAATCAAACCAAAGTAGAAAATCAATATGCATAACAAAACGATTTAGGAAAAAGTGTGGAAAAGTGTCTAACAATGTGCAAGAGTAATTTATGAGCAAAGTAAATACTGAAAGTGAAAACATAACTCGTATTTTTGAAAAGTCAAAGCGGATTTATGATAAACTAAATTGGATTCTTTATTGCTCATTTGCGTTATTCACACGGATACATCCTCTAACTAATGAAAAATTCAAACGTACCTGATTTTAGTTATTCACCAACAAATGGAAAGGTATACTGATTTATGTGCAAGCTTCTCTCATTTACTCAAACAGGTTTATGTAAGGGTTTCATTAAGTGAAATAATGTCTAACGTGCCTTTGAAATTCATAAGAAGAGTCCGTGCTACTAAGCAGTAACTCTGTCTTACATAGAACAATCATGGTTGGCTGGAAGTGCAAAATCATTCATGAAGAAGAAGTTAAGAGTCAGACGAACCTTTGGAGATCAGTTTTGGAGCGCGTGGTAGATGTCATTAAATTTTTGGTTGCAAAAGGTTTACCATTTCGAAGCCATTACGAAAAGTTTTGTTCACGTTTAAATGGTTATAACTTGGGTGTTTTAAAACTAATGGCAAAGTGCGATCCATTTTTAGCAATGCGCATAGAAAAAAACGAAACATGCGGAAAATGTGTCATACTTGTCATCAACTATTTGTGAATTGCTTTAATGCGTCCAGCAGTGCTAATTAGGAAGTCAATGAGTGCTCGTGCTCTCAAGCAGAAGCATCAAAAACAATTCTTGGTTTAGTTATTTCAAAAGCTTCTATTTTAACCACCTGATGAGGCATGTAGAATAACTTCTTAGTTAGTTTGACTTTGGCATGTTTAACTATTTCATCTCTGAGATGTTTTTAAATAATATTGTTATATTCGATAGGATCATTTGATTTTTTCCAGTTTTCCTTGTATGCTCTGTAACCTTGCAATACTCCTATCCAAATAAGATTTGAACATTTCTCTTTTCAATATCCAAACTGTATAGTTATTTGTGGCCATCATTTTTTGATTTTGTAAGATATAAGCAATATGAAGTACTTTATCTCGGTCCTATGACCTTTCTCCTAAATATGGTTTTTTCAGCAATCTCTTCTTCATCATTTCCAGTCCTGAAACCTTTTAACTATATTCTAGCAATATCATCAACACCAATTATAAGATGAATTTTGTAATCATCCTAGTTATCTTCGTTGTAAGACTGAAATCCAGCTAAGCGTTTATATATCTTTTTTAGGACGGGTATCATCAGATTTTGTAATACTGTAAGTACAGTCCTTTCCAACTATATATTAAGGCTTATTATGATCATTTATTAAATATAGAATTGATCAAGTTTGTTGAGAGTTTCACATACCAAACTTTCTACTGCTTCCAATTTTTTTAAAGTTTTTAATAAGTTTACATTTACACTTCATTTTCTGTAAAAGTTGTATTGTTGAACTAAGTTGTTATGAAGATCTATGATATCACGACCATATTGTCGATTAATTTTCATTGGTTCCATACTTTTAGTTTAAAATAATTTTCTCCTTTTCATAACCACATGCATTAAAGGGAAGTCCAGGAGTTTCTTCTTTTCGCGTGCTTGATTACTATTCACGTAGGTATGATAATTTAATAACAGAAGAATAATTTGTGTTGTGGATTTCAGTGCTAAATTGTTCCCAAAAAAGTACCCAATATAAGATGGTGCATAAAACTTTAAAATTTATAGTTTAGAAAGGCCATGTGTATGCGCTAAGTTTTGAGTTATTCCTAGTTTCCTTTTGTTTAGTTCTTTTTTGATGCAAGTAACTTTTTCGTGTATTATCCTACTTTTGTAAATTTTCTTTGTATGCGGTGTTTGTATAAGTGTAGAAATTGGAACTTCGCGTTGCTTTTGAGGCATTTCATTTATGTGCTAGTTTTTGATTTCTTAGATCAGTTGATAATTTGTAGAGTAGAATCAAGTGTCCTGGTAGGGTCGCCACTTTGCATCGTGAATGGAAAATTTATTCTGCTAAAGCCAAGTGACTAAGGCAAATCGACTTAAACGATTCTATATAATTTCAATACAAGCAAAGTAAATTATACAAAAACTGACATAAAACTTCAATAAACTGGCAAGTATAAGTAACTAAAAAAGCATCTCTTGTTGCCACCTTAGCACCATAATTAAAATCAAAGACGTCATTATGTTTTGAATATTGGTTTCCCTGAAATCCTTGTTACTGCTAATGGCTGGCATAACACTCTGATATTTTGCAACTATTGATGGAATCAGCCTCTCTGAGAGCTACAACAGTTTCCTGAGAGTTCGTAAAACCTTAATTCCAACATGCCTCAGAACCATTAAACCAAGTTTTAGAACTATAGCCTCATTAGAAGATAACAAGAAGAGTTGCATAGCTATTATCAAGGAGACACAAACAAAAATCTATGAGTAGAGTCAAGAAGATTCAGCATTAATTATCCCAGGCAAAAAATAATGGAACACAGATATACATCTCCGCGAGCCTTATAGATGAAAAAAGGGTGCGTGCCGAGAGGTGGTCAACAGAACTATTCTGCTTACCCCAAATGTTTTGGAGACCTTTTACAAAATAGTAGGAAGATGCAGTTAACATCTTCCCAAGGTGAGTATTTTTATTGAGAAACCATATCTAATCTTTGCTTAACCAAGAACCTCAAGGCAGGGGAGCTCAATTTTTTTCTCCTAGCCTTTGCATAAAAAATTTTGAAAAGAAAGGTTATTTACTTAAATTGACATCGAAGTTTTTAAACTCTATGCAGATGTGGATTTTTAGAGCTAAGAAACATAACATAATAAAGTTAAGTAGCATAATTGTATAAATTTAACCCGGAACTATGTCATTATGTAAAACCACAAAAATATATCTAGTCCGATTAAATGCGAGTAAAAATTTTTTTTAAATAATGAGATTATCTTAGAGTTGATGAAAGTTTATAAACTTTTAATTTTATCATCAATTAATTTAAGAGTTAGAAGTTGTGTACGTTTAAAAATTACAATCTTTTCATTTTAGTCCTCAAAAAGTATGTCTAAATACTAAAAAAAACAAGCAGTATATTTAAATGCTCAAAATATCTTGATTCACCTCAGCTATCCATAGTATTAAAGATTTTCATAGTTTTAGAGTGAATATAAAAAAACTTGTCATTAAAAAAAGATTGTAGTTTAGTACATCAGACAATAACTTAGTGTCTTTAACAAAAGTTTAGTTATGACGAAGTCTCGTCTAGTTTAGTACACTAGAAGATAGCTTAAGTGTCGTCAAAAAAAGATTTTTACTATACTAGACAATAAGTAAAATTTTTTATGCAAGTAATGGGGAACACCATTGTTTTTATAGTTATTTTTGTGGTGTTTTTGTTAACAGGTTCTTACCATTTTAACTTTTGCTTAACATCTTTATTTAATAGATATTAATTTCTCCATCGCTACAATCCGTTTTTTGCTGCTTTACCATGAAAATTTATGTATATATAAAGTGGCATAGCTAGGAATTTTTTGCTGCTTCTTTGTGTTCAATAGCTAAAACATAGTATTAACGTAGTAACACTAGTTTTTTAAACCTATTTTGACCGATAAAATTTTTTTTATAGTCCTTTATTATTTTCAATAAGCTAAAAGATCTTTCAACGCTACCCACAGTTACTGGTAGGGTAAAGAACAACATTAGAGCTGTATATAATTCTTGGAACTTTCTAAGCAACTGTACTTAGTATAGAGTAAATTTGAAAATTGTTCAACTGATATTTTTGAAGTTAAGTCTGTTTTCAAAAATAAAACTGCTTGCAAAAACTGATTTCCAAAAAGAGGAGACAGAACTTTCAAATATTTCTTGAAACTTTTTCTCACATTTTAAGATATCTGTATCAGCAACTTTATTATGCTTTTAGGTTCTAAAGAACAGTAAAGATTTTTCACTGCTTGCATTCATGAAAAACGTCGTTCAATTTGTACACTGATTTTGTCAAATACATAATAAAAAACATTCATTTTAAACAATCGCTTTCTCTTCTGGAGCCAATTCATCAAAATATTGCTGTAACTTTATCCAAGTCAATTTCTTGTTTGTTTTTTTAAGTTTTTGAAGCATAAATAACCACGCACATTACCTAAAATTAAAAAACAAAAACAAAAAAAAATGTCCCAATTTTTTTTAGAAAATATAAAAGGGAAGTTTCGTCTTTTTATGCTATTTCTAAAAATTAAATAAATATTTTGAAGAGTAGCATAAAATAGTAAGATATTATGGGAACCATTTAGTCATTAATTACCAAATTTGAATTATGATTGTCACAATGTACATACTCAGCATTTGGTTAGATTTATTAATCTTTGTTTTAATTCATAAAATGCTAAAAATATTTCCTTATATTAAAAATGAAATGGTTCTTGATTTTACATTTCTAACAATATGGACATGCCGTGTTTTAACCCTTAATTGGTCTCTCTCGGTAATGTCTGGTGTTGTGTCTTACATTAGGGCATAAAATGGTGACGAATCAATAATTGAAATCAATTTATTTAACAACCTTTTCCCCAAACACTGTATTAGTTCATTATGTATGTGGCTGGATCGCTCAATTAGTTTGAGCGTCAAACGAATTCTTAAAACTCGTGCTGTTGTGCATTACGAGTTCAAACCCAGTCACCGCCAACTCAGCGTTTGGTGGTACTTTGGTACGCATAAATGTTAGTCAATTACAGACGCTGCTTTGGTTTAGTTTTTATGACTATTTGTGGCTGTTCTTATGCTAAGCCAACAATACCTTTGGATAAAAGAGTATTGTATCGCAAAATATAGCATGAAATTCAAATAAGTAAAGAAAACAAAAATATATTTTCTGACATAATTATCTGATTGGACCAGATGGTATTTTTAAAATTTCTAAAATGAAATTCAACTTGCGATAAATGGTCAAACCAACTAGGTCGACTGTGTACTGCGTCCAAAATACTTGAATCCATTGTCTTTGATCGGACCATAGTTTGGGTTCATCAGAAATGTTCTGGCTCAGTTGCACAATTTTATAATATATAATCAGAAAGCACTTTGTTTCCACTAATTTTTATTCATGGCTACCGACTTTATTAAAAATAAACAGTTTCAGTCACAAACAGACTTATTATATTTATAATTTTTTGTTATAAACTTGCTAAGTTTATAAATTTATATTAAGTAATTTATATTCTTTTTTATACAGATAAACTTCTTATACCTACTTTCTTGTTTTTTAAATCAGTTTTTTATGGTAATCTGGTTGTAAACTTGAAACAAATGTTTCTTAGCTGTTTTCTGTAATAAGATCGAAAGATCTTCTTCAAACACCTTAATAATAATAATAAGTACTTCTGTTTTACTCATGTTATAAGACTGGTGCCTCAAAAAACTCTCAAAACTTACTTCGTTCTGGTGCTCAACATATGTTTATAATTTCGTGGACTGATCTTTATAATAACTTATTTTATTATTATTTAGAGTCATGTAATTTTTTTCCTTTCATTTTTCACTTTGTTTTTCTGTGGTTTGAAAATTCTCAAATTAAATAACTAAATTAAATTACTTGATAATTTGTTTTGAATAAGTTTTTGGTTATTTAAAAATGTTATATTGGTTTTTTCAAGGTTTTCTGGTTTTGGTTTAGTTTTTTTTTTATAATAAGTAGATCGGTTTGATTCGATTTTTTAGATTCGGTTTTCACCGAATGGACAGTTCTGTTCGGTTAACCGCGTGGCCTTAGTTTTCAAATAATAATCCTGTTTTTGATTATTTTTTGTTTTTTCTTTTGTGCTTTGTTTGTATTTTATTATATTCATGAATAAAATTTATCGTACACAAATTATTTAAAAAACGGATACTCATAGAGAACCTAGTAGAGGACTTATAACAATTAAAATATATATGCAAAACGTAACATTGAGAAGATAAAAAAAATGAATTCATAAACTATTTAATTAGTGTTGGTAACAAATAATAGAAAAAATATTAATTCAAAACTTAAAAAAATACGAGCATATGGAAAAAATAAATTTTTTTAGTTTACTGTTGAACATGAGGTAATTTAGTCTTTAAAAAAGGTAAAATTAGTTAGTAAAGTCTTTTAAAAAAATCAAAATTTTTTAAAGCTTTTTTTTTTCCCAGATAAAAACTCCCCGATATGGTATAAAAAACATATATTAATAATTGCTCAATGGTACTTTTCCACAATACAGTTATAATACTCATAGTTAGAAGGGGAGTTTTTGATTTGTTAATTATTTCACATTTTTCAAATAACAGACTTTTTTTTTTGTCGGATCGAAACTAGATAAAGATATAAAATGAACCATAAAAAGTTTGCACTTTAATTTTCTTTATAAAGAAGTATATAGTTAATTTAAAAGTATAGTAATATAAATATAAATTAATGAAGTTTTTACGTATGTTAACAACAAATAAAATTTCATAACACTGAAGTTAATATTTCGTCAACTGTGTAAAGCTTTTGCGCGTATGTTCAAATAGCTGCAGCGCACTATGCACCAGTCTTCAAAGTCTTATAAAAGGAACTAAAATTTTAAATTAAATTAAATACAAATATGTATGTTGCATTGTGTATTCTTGTGGTTGCCTTGTTTGGATGTGTCAGCGGGAGTAAGAACGTAACTTAGCATATATATGTATATTTATTGCGTAACAAACATGGTTTTATATTTTAAATATAAAATTACAAATATATTAATTTAATATTATAAACAAAGCTAAACTTAATTAGATAAAGAAAAGTAAGTTAGTAATAATAGTAAATTACTTTTTTATAATTAATAAAAGTTTAAAAAAATTTAATAAAACTTACTTAAAAATTTAATAGTTTAGGATGGAATATAGATTTTCTTTAAAAGAGCATAAATGCAAAAAGCACAATACTATGCAGAAAATGTTATTCTAAAATATTTCGGGATGTGTTGTGTATTCAATGTATATTTTTAAGTAAATTCATTTAGATCAGAGGCACAAAATTGTTGCCTACTGGGGCCAAAACGCTGTTTACAATGAGTTAAAAGAAAGGCAATATTGGGAAAAGGAACTCGTCGATTTTTGCAAGGACTACAATTATGACATTATTGCTTTGTCGTTTCTCAATAACTTTTTTGATGAAAAAAACAAAGGTAAGTTACTTAAGTAATAGTTTGTGCTTGTATATATATATATATATATATATATATGTATATATATATATATATATATATATATATATATATATATATATATATATATATATATATATATATATATATATATATATATATATATATATATATTTGTTCAACATTTTATGTTTATTAAAAAAAGTGCCAAATTTATTAAATACTAGATAAAATGCCTGGTTTCAACTTTGCATTTCACTGTGAAACCCCTATTGCATCTGGATACAAAACCTTATTTAGATGTCCTTTAATTGAAGAAGGAATTAAAGAGTGTCAAAAACGAGGCAAACAGGTTATAATGTCACTTGGCGGAGCAGTCGGTCGCGCCGGATTTGGAAGCGAAAACGATGCCAAATTATTTGCTTACAGAGTTTATCATCTATTACTCGAGGGTACTGATTTACAATCATTGAGACCATTCGGAAGGTAATGAACCAAAAATGAATCTTTTTCTATTCCTTTTTATAAAAATTATTACTACAATTCAATTTTTTTTTTTATAAACTATTATAAATGAGTAAATATTTTTGTAATATTTATACTATATTTGTAGTGCTGTTTTAAATGGCGTTGATCTTGATATTGAAAATGGAGGGTACACTCATTATACTGTGTTTGTTAAGGAGTTAAGAAGGTTAGAAAAAACTGGTTCTCAAAAGATTCTTATTGGAGCAGCACCACAGTGTCCGTATCCTGACAGGTAAAGTTGTTTAAATCATATCATAATACTATTTATATGGCTCTTCATGTTGTACGCAGTGGTGAGAAACTTACTATATATTGAAACTATTTTAAATACAAATATTGTTTTATTTGCAGTGTTTTGCATGTTGCAAAAAATTTTATTTAGTTTATTTCAGCTCTCAAAATGAAACATTTTTTTACAAAGTTTGTTAGGACCTTCTCCAGGACGCGTACTTGGTGATGTACCTGAGCTGGTTGATGAAATATACATTCAGTTTTACAACAATTGGTGTCATACTGGTAATACCAAAGTGTTTGATGATCATATGAAGCAATGGTTAACACACTCAAGAAAACACAATGGACCTAAGATTTTTATTGGAGTGCCAGCCAACACCAGAGCATCCGGAAATCCACAGCATTACAGAAATCCTCAAGAGCTAACTGTCATTTACAATGTAATGAATATATATATATATATATATATGTATGTATGTGTATATATATATATATATATATATATATATATATATATATATATATATATATATATATATATATATATATATATATATATATATATATATATATATATACAACTTGAACTATTAGCTTGTGAGGAAAACGTAAAGGAAAAAAAAAATCAGATTATTACAAATATTGAACTCTTGTTTTTAGAAATATAAAAACGAACCACTTTTTGGTGGAATCATGTTTTGGGATGCATCATTTGACCAAAACAATGTAATTAGTGGAAAACGTTTTAGCGAACATATAGGAAATATGTTTAATAACGTCGGACCTATACCAACAGGAGATCCTATAACGTTGCCACCTTACACAGGGCCACAAACAAAGACCCATGGTGTTGATACAACGGTACAAAAAACTACAAGTGGGCTTCCTACAACCAAACCAAGTAAGTGAAAGAAAAAAATAAAAGGTTTAAATACGTGCAAACATACACACGCACACACATATACTCACACACCTATATATGTATATATATATATATATATGTCTATATATATATATATGTATAGATATATGTATATATATATATTTATATATATATGTATATATATATATATATATATATATATATATATATATATATAAATATATATATATATATATATATATATATATATACATATATATATATATATATATATATATATATATATATATATATATATATATATATATATATATATATATATATATATATATATATAAATCTAAATTTTAATAATTCAAAGAAATAAAAAGTTTTGTATCTATATATAGGTTCAGTATCTTGCAATGGACTTAGCGATGGAATCTATCCTCATCCTTCTGATTGCACTTTATTCTTTGAATGCTCAGGAAGCATTGCGTATTTGAAAGGTTGCCCGCCAGGATTAAAGTACAACGCTGCATTAAAATTATGCGATTGGCCGGATAACGTTAAATGTTAACTTCTATCATACGAACAATAAGAATAAACACAAAAAATATGCATGTAAAATAAATTTGCAAGTCTAATAAAATATTTCTAAACTATTTCCTTTGAAATATGGTTTTTAAAGTCATTCGGTGATCGACAAAATTCAGCATGATGCTTCCCCTATCCCGTTCTTAAATTCGATAAAAGAAGAATCCGTTAATACCCTCAAAAATAAATTTTGATGACATTTTATTTTTGATGACATTTGATTTTTGATGACATTTTATTTTTGTTATTGAACTAGTGCTTTATTTTTAAACTTAAATAAACGTAAATAATAAATAATAACATTAGATATGAAAAACATATTTTAATGGTAATATAATAGGTCATAATAGAATTTATCATAAAGATATATTCTATTATGACCTTTAACGAGTTCTAACTGAAAAAAAGAGTCAAGCCTGAAAAATGAGCCCAGCATGTTGATTAATAATATGAAAAATGAAAAAGTACGGCCTACAAACATACACAAAAATATATAAACCAATAAAAACACAAAACGTTTATTGTTTAGAAAATAAAAATAGGACAAGTTGCAAGTTTTATAACCAATGTAATCAAAAATCTGCAAGTGGAAAATGCAATTAAACGTAAATAAATAATTAAAAAATTAAATAGAACAGATTAAATTGGTAAGGAGATCAAATTAGGTTGGATAGATTATAATTTTATTAAGATCAGATTATATTGGATAGATTACGTTGCTTATAAGATCAGATTAGATCAGATAGATTACTTTGATCACAAGTTCAGATTAGATAATAGATTAGATAATAGATAGCTAGAATGGTGAATAAATCTAAACAGAAAAATATTTTCCGAGTAAAAAATAACTTTATAAATATGTGTTATAATAAAAGTATAAAAACAACTATTAAGAATGACATTTTTTTTTTAACGATTTTATGATTTTATAACTTTTATTATTCAAGTTGTTTAAAAAGCTAATAAAAAAACATAAAGCAAACACCGAATTATTACGTTAATCATATAAATATTATAAACATAAACAATCCCCCTCCCCAACGTTTACATAATTATTGTTGGCGAATCAAACAAATAAAAGGATTATTCTATGTTGACATTTCTCGAGCAAATAAATCCGGCAATTCGATTTCTTATGTATTGTATGCTCCCATATGTTTTTTTTATTGATTTATTAGGATTTTAATATTACGAATTGAGTGTAGCAACGTTAATAAATTATAACCAATTTTGGATACAGAATTGCTTATTGTGTTTAATTTTTATACCTAAATGTTACTTATCCTATTCCAGTTCATTATTTACGAAGCTTTAGAAAGATTTTAAAAAATACATTACTTTAAAGAAAAATTAATAACATAAGTGAGCATTAAGAATACGTAAGCATCATTTTATAAACACATAATATATGTTATGCCTATACATTTTAAACAAAGAATATAATTTTTTTTTTTTCTTTTTTAAAAATAAGACGTTTGAAATACTTGGGCTAATTTATTTTGTTTTTCTTTGAAGCAGCTTTAATGCAACATTTATCAAACAGATGTGGCTTTTTGTTATACTTTTTCTAATTTTTAATTCAAGCTTGGTCGGTGAGTTATTACTATCTACTTTTTTTTTTTTTTTTGATTATATAGAACAAAGATTTATCAATTTTTTATTCTTCATTATATTAAGTTTGGTTAATAATAATAATCAAATATGCCTTAAAACGTATAATAATTGATTTGTAGTAATAAAAATGTTCTTTTAGATGTGAAAGATTCTGAAATTTTTATTAGTGGAAATTTTGTAGTTCACATGATAAGTTTAAATAACTCAACATGTTCGCGAGTTAACTTAGATATTGGAATTCCATTCATGGAAGCAATGATCTATGCTATTGAGTCGACAAAAAACATTTCTAATTTTTTTCCCAACGGATTTAAATTAAGTTATATATTTAATGATTTATGTGAGAGTCGAAGTAAAGTTTATAATTCAATCATCAAGTCAAATGTAGCTGTTGGTATTGGATCGTATAGTTCTACTTCCACTGAGTTCTGGTCAAGGTTTTTGTGGGTGTGGAACAAATGTTTAATAAGTTATGGCGCCACCAGCAAGATTTTTTCAAACCGGAAAAAGTTTTCTTCGCTTTTTACAACTTTGCCACTGGATAATTGGACTTCTTTAGCTTTGATAGAGCTGTCACGCAAATATAACTGGAACTATGTTGGCATAATATCAACGTACAACGAAGACGGAAAATCAATGACATATGAATATCAAGAGTTTATGAAAAAGAATGATATGTGTGTTGCATTTTCTAGAACTATTAACAAAGATGCAAAGCAAGAAGAATTCTTTGAACTAATCACAGACTTGAACAACTATTATAAAACGGATAGAAAACCTAAAACAGTTTTCCTTTTTCTCACGTACGAAGTTTGCCAGCGTCTTTTTGAAGCTTTTGCAAGTTACACGTACTCTTTAAATTTTTTTCAATTTGTTATCGGTACACAGTGCGGAACAATGGCAAGTATACCCACTGCTGTTCAAAGTTTGTTTGAAGGCTTAATAACTTTGCAGGTTGCTAATCCGTTTCCTGCCGACTTTGAAAAATATTTTAGTGGTTTAAACCCAACGAAAAAAATTGGAGCTGTAAATGAAGGTTTTTTTCGTGAATACTGGGAAGCATTGCATCAATGTTCATTAAACGACTATTTTTCTGGCTGCGCAAATCGATCGCATATCGGTTTTAATCGATTTATACCTGTTCGACCTGTTATTAAAGCAAGCTTTGCGGCAGCCTACGCCCTAAAAAACTGGTTATTTCAAAATTGTGTCTTGTGCAAGCCATCATGTGAAAATACGTGCAAGCCTTCTGCAATAAATGATTTGTACAACTATATACCTAATGCAAGTGATGAATATGGAAAACCTTTTCTTAATAACATTGAAGACCCAGAAAACTATGAGTTTTTTCAATATAAAAGAAATTTAAATAACAATTTTGAGTTTCAGCGCATTGGAGAATGGAACTTTGAGCTGTACGTTAAAACAAACGGTACCACAGGTCTAATTATTAATGAGACTGCAATAACTTTACCAACACCATCAGTTTGTAGTTCAGCGTGTAACAAAAACCAAATACAAACAACCGTTATTGGTTGCTGTTGGCGGTGTGAATACTGTGATGTTTCAAAAGAATATGTTAGAAACAATTCTTGCATAGTTTGCCCAATAGGTTCCAGACCAAATATATTGCAAGATAGTTGTTTAAAGTTACCCATAGTTTCTATTCATTCAAATTCTACCTTATCATTTATTGTCATGACAACATCTGTTTTTGCCATGACATGCTCGGTTGTCATTATGGTTGTTTACATACAAAATAAATCAGCTCCTGTTATCAAAGCAAGCAGCTTTGAAATGGCAATCTGTTCACTGGTAGGGATAATTTTAATGCTTGTAATGCCAATCCTTTTTATACAAACACCAACAGAAGCATATTTGTGTCACATTCAGAAAATAGTGTTTGGTTTATCTCTGACGTTATGTTATTCTCCCCTGGTATTAAAAACAAATCGGGTCTACCGTATTTTTACCAGTTCTTCAAAATTTAAATTAAGAAGTTTGATGTTAGTCTCAATGAAGTCGCAGTTTTTACTTATAACTGGAATGGTTGGAATACAAATGGTAATGGCAATTCTATGGATTACAAATGACGTACCTACCCTTATACAAACTTATAACAACGTTTCAGGTTATAATTATTATTTTCTAATTACTATTATTAGTTTATATTTCATCAAGATTAAACTACAGCTTATTTTAAATGGTACAGAATTCAAGGCAACTTCCAACGTTTCCTTGCAACTAATTTACGTAGCGCGTAGTATTGTCAATGAATTGATACTTATTACATTTAATATTTTAACGTGTCGTTTACTTGGAGCGTTGTAAAGTAATTTACGCGACTCATAACAGTGAATTTTCAGTTTAACAAATGGCATTAGGTATAGTTAAACTGTAAATTTACGAAATAACACGCAACGCATAAGTATGACGAATAGCATTATTTATTGTGTAGAATATATTTTATTTACGTATTTTAAAACGCTTTGTATCATATGATGTTATTATTCAAAATAATATGCCCACAAAATATTTACATATTGTCTTCATACAAAACATAATGTCAAAGAGTTTTGGAAGTTCTGGTTTTCACTACTAATAAAAACGAGGTTTGTGTTTGTAAGTTTTAGTATAAAAGGTGCATCACAGTTATAATTATGACCATAGAACAGTTTTAAGTAAAGTACCTAAAATTATTTGTAACTAAGTAAGCGGAGTGCAATATTATTGGGGATCCCTTACTCCAATCGTATGATGTGGTTGATAATTAGTGAAAAATAATAATAACAAATAATAACTATATTTTGGGTGATTTTGGAAAATTTTGTGCACGTATGTGTACATATTATTCCTAAAATTTTTTTAAATAATAAAAATTCTCTGCTAATAAGTCATCAGTGAGAGTTTTCTCTGTTTAGTTGACCATCCCTTATTAACAAAATAAGTTATCAGTATTAATTTCCTCTTTTGAGCTGGTCATCCCTCAATAACACAGTCAATACCAACATTTTTAGAAATATACTAAAGTTATCAACAAGTTTAATCTTTTAATATTTATAGTAAGACGCAATTTTTTTGACTTTATTTTAAAATTAATTAACCTTATTTTACTAAAGGTTGTTACTAAAGGTATGTACATTTGATGTTCTAGTTACATAATGGTAGACAACATAAATGTAATTATTATGTTTCGGATAGACACGGAAAAATCCGGTCAACTTTAAATTAAGTTTCTTTAAAATCATAAATGCTTTTTATTTCAATTTTTATTACATTAAATGTATTTACATCAAATAGGGTTTCAACTTAATTTTAAGGAGCTAGAAGGGCTGTTTGGCAAGAGATCGAATTTTATAGCGGGTTGATGCCATCATATTGCAGATTTTTCTTTTTTCACATTATTAATGGCATTAGTCCACTTTTTTTAGATGTGTTTTTTATTTTTTGTTACTCCACAGTCAAGGTCTTCTTGTGACAAAACAAGAGGACTGCATACCACAGCTATAAATTGCTAACCACACAATGAACTTGGATTCATTTTCTCTTCGTATATATTTAAATTGATCATCGACAGGTTTATCTTTGTTCTTAAAGTAAAATTGTTGACCAGTAAGTTGTGAAAAATCCGTTTTGCAATTCGTTGTCTTCAATTATACATGCTTTTATTCACCTGTTTTTTTTTTTACTTGCCCCAAGAAGTCCTCACGGTCTTATCACAGAGCACCGCGGATGAGTATTTAATTGAAAGTTCACGCCTCTTTCCTAACCGATGTCGCAAAACTTGCTTAGAGGTGGAGTTTGAACCACGAATTCCTTGTTTCTGAGGCAAGTGCGCTACCACTGCGCCACGGCTGTTCAATTATTTTAACCAACCTCTTCGCGCGTCGAATTCCTTTAATTTCATCATTTAAGCTTCTCTTAAGTGTATTATTTTTATGAAATGTTTAATTCCAGCATTTTAAAGTACTTTTTTGATATAAGAACGCGAAGCCTTGAATTTTCTTGCTAGATCTCTCTGTGCCTTGCTTGGATTTCTTGCTATTAAACTCAAAATCAACTTTACCTTTTTGGATTTATGGAAAGTTTTATTTTCCTCCACTTCCAGATTTTCTTTCGAAGCTTTGAGTAATCTTAAATTTATTTATAATATCGAAGACTGTATGATGATTGTATGGATGACTGTAGACTTAGGGACATTAGTACGTTTAAGCAATCAAGCTATGTGAAGTCGATGGATTTTTGCAAAAAAAATTCATAACTTTTTTACGCACAATTAATTTCCGAAACATTTTACAAATCATTCATTTGTAAACAAAAGTTTATCAACACAATTAAAGGTAAGGAAGTAACGTTTAATTAACAACACAATTAAAGGTAAGGAAGTAACGTTTAATTAACAACATAAAAGAAATAAAAAGCATTTCTAGTTTTAGAGAAACCGGTTTTTTTCGCCTAATAGATTTGTGTTAGACCTAAAGCTAATGCAAAACTTAGCCATCACTCAACCATTTTTTATTTAAAACATTTAAATCTTTAGAAATTAGAATATTGGCTATTCAAGCTTTATAAGCATGTCAAATAAATTTCGATATTTTTTTGCAACTTGAAATACCACATGCATCTATTTAATATATACATCCACATAACTTATATGGATGTATATATTAAATAGGTGCATGTGATATTTCAAATTGCCAGAAAATATCGAAATTTATTTGACATGCTTATAAAGCTTGAATAGACCAATATTCTAATTTCTAAAGATTTAGATGTTTTAAATAAAAAATGGTTGATTGAATTGGTAAAACCCTTATATTATAAAACTTTTACCGAGTCAATCCTAATCGAATACCATACTCAATGTCATTAGATTTTTTTTTTTTTTTTTATTACGTATATACTAACTCTTTTTAGATAAGTTTACAATTAAATTAAGTTTGAATTAAGATTTAATAGTAATAATATTATTAAAATAGTAGTAAGTTAATGGTTGATGAGCCCACCAAGTTTGACAAGATATAAAAACTTGCATCAGGTTGTTCGATTTTATATTTCATTTGATTATATTATTATTTGATTTTATTATTCACGAAAATTTTTTTCAACTAACTCATCAAATTTTTTTTCAATGTGGCAATGTGTTCAATGGCGATAAATTGTGTTCAATGTGGCAATGTGGTATAAAAACACTTAAGTCAAATCTATTTATTTACTATTTCTTTTACTGATCTTTCTTTACTATTAATAAATGGGTTATTATTAACAAATGGGTTATTATTAACAAATGGGTTATTATTAACAAATGGGTTATTATTAACAAATGGGTTATTATTAATAAATGGGTTATTATTAACAAATGGGTTATTGATTGTTGTATTATTGTTCAACGATTTATGAGATTTAACTTTCCAACAAGAAATAATATAATTCGAATTCGTAATTGTTTGATCTGAATTATTCTTTTCATTTAGGTTTGTTATTTGACTAATTTAATCTAATCTTTTTTAATTTATTTGTACTGATTCTAAATCATAAATGTTTGTTTAGTTCAACGTTTGAAGTAAGATCTTTATTTGATTGATTTTTTTTTAAATCCTAATAATTTGAAATTAACTTTTCCGTAAATTTTCTTTGTAATTCCCTTTGATCTGAATAAGTCAAAACTATTTTAAACCTTTTAATTGTTTAGCAGTTTTTAATATGGCAAATTTATGACGGTTTGTTACGAGGGGGAGGGTGGGGGTCTCAACTTTGTGATGCAACATTTTTTTTTTTTAGTTTCAAATCTGGAAAAGACTTTCTTTTAATTAAAATAGTATCTGACCAAACCGAAACCCTCAGTTGATCCATCTAAATGTTTATTGTAAAACCAACAACGCCTAAATCTTACTTAGTCGATGTGCACACTCCGTTAACGAAGTTGTTACAGTCTGTTAACGGACTGTTACAACTGTAACAGCCTATGTGCAGAGCAAGTTCTGCGCTTCGACTTTATATGGTAAGAACTTTATTAAGTTAGTGCACAAATGTGTGCAACAATAAAAAAACAACCTTTGTGCACTAAATGCACTAAAACAAAATTTTGATTCTGAGAGTTGAACCTGGAGTCCTCGGAAGTTACGGGAAAATTATATTTATAAAACGTTACTTTTGCATGTGTAATATACTGCAATGTATTAAAAATTTTTTTTTTTTTTACAAAATTGTTGCGTAATATTAGGGGCGTCAATAAAGTGTTACGAATTCGTTACGAGGGAGGAGGGGGGAGGGGATAAAAAAATGTCAAAAACTGAGTGACGTAATGTATGGACGATCTCTAAGTTCTTTATACATCATTAGTATTATTTTTTATTTCACAGAAACGGTTATTAAATATACTTACATCAAGTTTTTTTCTATTTCTAGCATCAGAATCAGTTGAGTTTGGTATGCCAAAAAAATAAATTTTTTCTCTTTTGCCTGCGTCTCTACTTAATCGTTTTTTTTTTAAATCTTGTTTATCTTCTTCTAACATTTTAAATCTTGTAACTGCTCTAGTAATTAATTCTTTAAGCCGCTGTCTAGAAATATGATCAACTTTTTGGTGCCATATATATATATATATATATATATTAGGGATATGACTTTTTAATTTTTTTTCAAATAAAATGTTTCCTGTATCATAAATCGATGAACTTTTACCTAAAATCATGAAAAAAAGCCCAAATAGCTTTCTGCAACAAAAAAAGGTCACCCCCAAAATAAAAATTTGATTTACCATTTTTATACATTCATTTTTGACCGATGTTTTAATCTTAAGCTTAATTCTCAGCTTATTTCTATTTATTTCATTATTTTGTTATGAATTTATAAATATAACGCCACACGTTACCATGGCAACGAAACGGCCGTGTGCCGGCAAATACTTGGAATTGTTATGTGATGACGTCATTGTGTTACCACAGTGATATAGACGACTGTAACAGACTGTAGAAGATTATAGAACTTAGTAGAACATTCTGGAAGCTCTAAATAATTATATAAGCGAGCTGCTGTCAGAGCTCAGTGTTGATAATGTGAATAGTTCTATGAAGTACTCTGCGTGTAACTGAGCTAATAAGGAACTACTGTAGCGAACTAAAGACGCTGTAAGTGTACGAAGTATAAGTAGTTGTAGCATTATCGTTAGGATACGGACTGGATTATCGAACTGTTATCAACATTGACTGGATTATCGAACTATAATTGGATTACTATACAGTTAAAGTATTTTATTAATTAAACGACTTTATTAAACGGATATTTACGCTCAGCTATCCGTAAAGTCGTAACAATATTATATGATGTCTCACAAGAAAAGTCATACCACAGTAACAAAGAACAAGAAGACTTGGACTAAAAATTTGGTGAGATTTCAAGAGTCACACAGAAGAAGAGGAAGCGTGGCTGTAGAAGAACATTCACTCGATGAAAAATCCAGAATACCACTTCAATTGCAGATCGTAGGAAGATACCAGTTTCTCGGAGCATATGTTAAAGGAAGAAAAGAACGAATAGACCAAATTTCTAAGGAAATTACAAAATTGTGGGACAATAAACTGAATTTTCCACGTGTGTCTGATCAAGTGATAAGAGCAAAGCTTATGAAGGTGCTGAAGGTCTATGATGAATGTGTCAAGCGTGGAAAATATGATGTTCTCAATGCATTATTTGACATCACGAAAGTGAATGGCCAGTGGTTATCCTCGGAAGATAAACGTCTATACCACCTACAAAAAGAAAGTAAAGGACAGGTGGGGTACTCAACAGGACAAGTGGCAAGTAAAGAAACCATTCACCCTTCCAAGAGAAGGAAAGTCCAGTCTGGAACAGCAATACCTTCCACATCACAAGTCCTGTCTACCACAGACAGTGGTACTGAATCTGAAAACTGCAAAAGTAAGAGTGAAGATGATGAAGACGACGACGGTGATAAAGACGATGATGAGGACACTCAGAAAAAAACTAGAAAGCACTACAAAAGTAAATTTGCTGTAAGTATGGTTACATCAAGTGGAGTTTCCACAAAGAAAGCTGCTAAAATATGCAATGTATTATCACAACAAGGTATTGATATTCCAACTCCAAGTCAATCAGCAATTTACAAGTCCATATTCAAAGAGGCAGGTAAATTAAAAAAAGAAATGATACAACAACTTAAAATGGAACAGTGGTCCTTACACTTTGACGGCAAACGAATAGATGATACGGAATATCAGGTAGTTGTACTTCAGAATGAAAGAACTGACGTGAAACTTGATGCACTGCGTTTAAAAGATGGCAAAGCTGAAACTGTTGCTGAAAAAATTGCCAAACTTATTGATGAATACAATTTGTGGAATTCAATTAAGATGATCATTACTGATACAACAAACGTCAATACTGGGAAGAGAAATGGAGTTGTTGTGAAGTTGCAACGTATGTTTAAATTAAAGGGTGTCACAATACCACAATTTATCGGTTGTCAGCATCACGTACTAGACAGGATTCTCCGTCTGGTGATGGACGAAGAACTTGGGGGTGATACCAAATCTCCAAACATTGAATACCCATTTGTGTCTGAACTGTTGAATAAGTATGATGAACTGAAGGATAAGTTTGTGAATGGAACTGTAGAAATTCTTGATAAATCAGGGTGGAGAGACGATATGAAGTTTTTGTACCATTTAACAAGAGTGTTTAGGTTCTATGAAGAACAAAGAAACTTCCCTCTGATTCACTTTCAGAACATTCCTAATATGAGCAATGCCAGATGGAACTCAAGAGCCATTCTCGCCATTCTGGCGTTCATTCTTATGCCTGAAGCGAGAAAGAATTTGGAGAAGGTTTGCAGGTTCATTTCATATGAGTGGGCAGAACATTGGTTTAGTAGTCAAAAGTACAATGACAATGACTTCAAGAATTTATCTGATGTATTGAAGCCTTACAAAAAGGCATTGCAGTCATTCAAAAATCACTGGAAGAAAGAGCCATCCGTCATCGACATACCACGAAGTAATCAGATAGCTGAACGTGCAATCAAGGTGATGCAAGACCTGTATGCTTCCTGCAGAAAGAAAGACAAACTGCAACTTCGATTCATTCTAAGTAATAAGCGCTAGACTCTTTATGAGACGTGAGCATCATGTGACCCATGTACTAAACACAGTAGGCCTATAGACACAGACAGTTATGTATATTGTTGTACTAGACGCTTTGATACTGTTAATTTTGTAATACTTGTATAATTATATATCACATAATGTTTTTTGTTATATCACAGTACATGTTGCATAAATAAATAAAATAACAACAGGAGTATGACTCTTACAACATCTTCAGCCTTTATTATTCATTTACTGTACAAAAGTGTACCTATTGAAAATTCGATTTTTTGGTTTTGGGGTGACCTTTTTTCAAAATATGTCAAAATGAAACATCTATTCGTTCTTTTTACATAAAAGTTCATTGAATTACGATACAGGCCTAGTAGGTTGCAAAAAAGTCATATCCCTAATATATATATATATATATATATATATATATATATAATATATATATATATATATATATATATATATATATATATATATATATATATATATATGTACATATATATATTTGTACATATATATGTATATGTACATATATATATATATATATATATATATATATATATATATATATGTATATATATATATATACCATATATTTATATATATATATATATATATATATATATATATATATATATATATATATATATATATATATATATATATGTACATATATATGTACAAATATATATATGTATATATATATATATATATATATATATATATATATATATATATATATATATATATATATATGTACATATCTATATATATATATATATGTACATATATATATATACATATATATATATATATACATATATATATATATATATGTATATATATATATATATATATATATATATATATATATATATATATATATATATATATATATATATATATATATATGTGTGTATATATATATACGTTGAGCAGCCGTGGCGCAGTGGTAGCGCACTTGCCTCAGATACAATGTATCTGTGGTTCAAACCCCACCTCAGCGTTAAACAGACGTAAACTAATACACTTAGCCAACTTAAAATAAAATATTGTGCCAACGTTGGTTTTTTCTTGTTAGCGACGTTGCACGTTGGTTTTTTCTTGTTGCGACGTTTTCGACCAAAATGGTATTTTGGCAACCAATGTTGTGCCAACCCAACTCACAACATTGTTCTAAATATTTACTAATGTATGTGAGTTATCTGGGTAAACACATAAAATTGGATTTACGTTGGATTTGCATCAGAAAAAATAGCTAAAATTTGCTATGGGTTACACATGTTCAAATGTATGTGTGCTAGCTGAGTACCAAACATATAAAATTGTAAGTTTTACAAAAAAGATTTATACAAAAGTTTATATAATAAACAGGGTTACACCTAGAAAAGCATTATTAAAAGTATATTTTAAATGTTTAAATAAAAATGTTATTAAAATTACTGCTGTCAAAACTTTCTAAAATCTAAATTACTGCTGTTGAAAAAAAGTCCATTTCTTTTGATTTTGTGCTCTTCTAAAAGGTTCTGTGACCCGTTTGGACTTTTTAGATCTTAAGTACAAAAAAAAATATCTGATTACTTAAATTGCACATAACCAATTACATTACCAACCTTTATTTATTATGTTTTTATTATTGATTATTATCATTTGTTTCAGTTATATACTTGTTATATTGGACCTTTTATAACTGCTTCGTAAGTTTGTTTTATGATCTAGGTCTTATAACTAATGATAATTTTTTTTTTATATACACATTTCTTAACAGTTTTTTTTTTGTAGGGGTTCAATCTTGTAAAATAACAAGAGAAAGTATGACGTTAAATAGTCTTTTTCCTGCTGTTCTGATAATTTCTTGTGCAGTATATGCTTTTAAAACGCGCCATCTTCCAGAAACTTATTCAGAAATCAAGAGCATTGGCATTTCAATGTATTTTACTTTGTTTATCATCACTATTTGCTTAGTACTGATTATGCTATTAGGTGTGAAGGAATTTGCTGGAACATATATTTTATGTTTTACATTTCAAGCATCAGCGATTGTTGCCCTGATTGGTCAATACGCAATGAAAATTATTATTTTATTTTGTAAAAAAAACGACGAGGCATGCCCAGCAACGTTTAACTATATCACAAGTCCAACAGTATCCCGATTAGCAATGATGGGTAGAGTCAATAGTGGTTATAAAATAGATACTTTAGATCCTATCATATTTCGCGATAATCGCTCAGAATCAATACCCAATTAAAAGAATCAACTTTTGGATACTCATTGGATACAGCCTCCTTTCTTCATTTAATTAATATATATTTGTCCAAATTAGCACACCTATAAAAGTCATGTGACTTTTAAAAACCAAAAGAAAGAGTGTTGAAAATATTAGAAAGAAAACTAGAAATGGATCATTATTTGAGAGAAATGTTAAAATTTTAACAAATATTTATTTATTTATTTTTTGTACTAAATTTCTTTATGAAAGTATATATAACTTTGTATATTTTTAACAGTTTTAGTTTAACAAACTAATTTAGTGATATAATCCAAATTACTTGCTCAGGTGGTTGAGTTCCTTTGTTAAAATATTTTTTTAAAGGTCTCAAACCATCATAAATTCTAAAATATCTGTGTGTCAAAGTTTAATGTAATACCAAGATGTGAAGCTAACTTTGAACTCCGAGTATTTCCATAAGGTTAAAAGTAATGAATAGGGTTGTAAACTATGAAAATGAAAAACTTATTTGCTGAGTATCAGAATATTAATTTGCATTGTAAATAAAAAAATGTATAAACAAGAATTTTAATAACTACAGTAACCGTAAAAAGTATTACGACAAGTTACAGATTTTATCTTTTTTTATTAAAAAGTTGCGGCCCTAAATAGGGTCTTTAAATTTGATAAGTTTTAGTATTTAATTATGTTTCCGTGAGCTTTTATTACTTCTTTCAGACGATTTTGCATACATGAAGCAAGCCTATTACATAATTCTTCGCTAACTTCCGTACACCAGGTCAATTCGAGAGATTCAGTTAATTTCTTCACCAATCCTGTATCGTGGTGTTGTACCTTGTCTTTCATTATTTTCCAAAGATTTTCAACTGGGTTGAGATCTGGGCTGTTTTCTGGCCATTCTAGAACATTTATATTGTGTTCATTAAGCAAATCCTTGACTTTTTGGGACGTGTTGCATATCATGTTGTGTTCATTAAGCAAATCCTTGACTTTTTTGGACGTGTAGCATGTCATGTTGGAAAATTGTTGTTCCATGGAACCGCTTAAATTGTAGAAGATGGTTATCAAGGACTTTAATATAACGATCTCCATTCATTATTACATTTGGAGGCAAGAAATAAAGTCCCCCGTGTCCAACTGCAGAAAAAAAAAACCCTAAACCATGACACCAGGGGAGTATTTCATAGTCTTTTGCGTGTAGGTCGAGTCACAGCGGTTGCTGCCAATGGGCCGATGCACGCTCATTCGACGACTCGAAAATGTTTCATACTTTAACTCATAGCTAAACATTACTTTTTTTCAATCAGCAACATCACAATGCTCTAAACGCTTAGTAAAATTAAGTTGTTTCTTCCTCATGGCGGCTGTGATGAAAGGTTTTTTTTGCAGCCTATGCTGCACAATCTTAATGGAAACGTTTCCAAGCAACTCAGGATTCTCAAACTTTAATTGGCGTGCAAAAATAAAAAGATTATTAACTATTGTACGTTTTACAATTTTACTTGCATCCTAGTAATTTTTCTTGGTATTCCAGACGTTTTTCCTAATGGGGGTCTTGCGTTCAGGATCTGCCAAAATCGTTTCAGCCATCTTGCTACCGTCGAATGATATCGATTAATTTCCTTTCTTATAACCCTAATATTTTTTTCCTCCTTATGCAATAGAAGAATTATTTCTTCTTTTTTAAGATTACGGAACTTCATACTGTTAAAATTTTCGAAGATAGACGTCTTTCAACAAAGATGCAAAAAATAGACTATTTTGCTGAAAGGAGTGACGCAATCGAAAACGGATGAAAACTCTAATATACTGAATTGAAACAGTTTAGTACGCAATAATATATAGTGAAAATACTCCTCGTTATAATAAAAACGGTTGGTTTTAATTAAATGAGTGTACCTATCTTAAATTGGTTTTTTAAGAGATCAAAATTACGAATTTTTTAACACTTGTCGCAATACTTTTTGTGAGTACTGTATATTATTGAACTAAGTTCTTTTTATAACCTAAATTAATATGATTCACGGTAATTAATACTATTCATATCTTTTTTATACTAATATATTTCTTTTTAGTAGTTTTAATCTTTTGTAACGCTTTTTACCATATATAACAAAGAAGATATAGTTTTATCATCTTATGCGATTAACATAATTTTCCGAATACACAAACATCACAAACATTATTATTTCTTAAAGAAAAATATTTATACATAATATACGCAATAAATTAATTTTGAGATTTAATTTCAACGAAAAAAAGTGAACTTTAATGAAAAAAATCCTAATTTCAATGAAAAAAAGTGTGCGTGATGTGATATGCGTGTTTATTTTTGATTAAGCCAAATTAAAGTACTACCTGCCTTAAGCATGAATGATCCTTCCCAAAGGAAAGTAGGAGTTTATTCAATTAGCTTAATATGTTATAGGAGCACCATAAACTCTTCCATCGAACCTATTTCTGAATTTCAGAAGCAGTAAATTAAATAACTTTCTATTAAAATTAAATATATTTTTCATTAAAACTAAATATCTTTTTCTAGTTCTGGCTCTATTTCATCACCAGATTTAAAAAATAAAATCTAGGTATCCAAAATATTTTCTTAAAAACCAAGTCAGGTGGTGATGCAGCGTTTCTTGATATTTGAGATAGCTAACATTTAGACATGGAGCAGTCTCCAAAACATTTATTTAAATATACTTATATCAAATAAGGATGCTTTGCAAAAAATTAACTCGTAAGCATAAAAAAAAATGGCGACATTGTATACAATTGTATTCGCAGAATTTTTAATCTTTTCTCAAATAAATTGTAATTAAGTTTTATTAAAATTATTACTTGATTGTAACTTTCTTACAAACTTTTTTTAATACAATGTTTTTTGTTCAATATTTAAACTAAATATGTTTTACGATATTGGATTCAACTTTCAGAAGATCTAGTGATAGTGAACTCTTGTTGATTTTCAAGTAACAAACAAGTCTAAATTGAACCGGTAAAGTTCAGTAGTATTCTTTCAAATCTTTCAGCCTTGAAATAGATAGTTCAATGCAACCATTAATGTTTGGTGAGTGTAGAATGTACACTTAAACAGCATTTTATTACCTAAAAAACTTAAAATCTATTTTTCAAATTGTGTGTAAAATGAGTTTAGTAATTTAACATTAATGACGTATGGAGTCGACTCCAACAAGTAGGTATCAAGAGATAAAATTTACAATTTTGCAACTATACAATTATTGTTGATGGATATTTTTGCTTTACTGCCTTGATTAAATCTGTATTTTCAATGTCATTAAATACCTTAAACATTTGAACAAGGTTTAATGATGAAGGTTGACTATAACCAGGGTGTTTAAGGCGGAGACTTGTTGAGTTGTAGGAAGAACAATTTTTTTGTTAGTAGAATACTGTCAATCAGTTCTTTAAATTTTGTATTGATCTGAGCTTGAAAAAATTCTTACTTTTATTACAGCACGGGGCTGTCGAACAAAACTCAATTTTTTTGTAGCTTATTGTAATAATCTAGATGTTATTGTAATAATCTAGATCTCCCTATATTTATGAACGATAATATACTTAATGAGTCACCTAACCATCGTCTCCTAGGACTAACTCTAACTTCCAATCTTCCTTGGAAACCATATATCAAACCCATTGCAAAAATAGCATCTGCTAAGGTTGCATCTCTTTATCGTGTTTGTGACTTTCTTACTCCGGATTCTATTCTTTATCTCTATAAATCTCAAATCCGTCCTTGTATAAAATATTTTTTCTATATCTGAAGCGGATCTTCGAATGACGCCTTTTCTCTTTTAGACAGGGTGCAAAAACACATTGTAAACATAGTTAGACCTGTTCTTGCAGCCAACTTTCAACCATTGTTACATCGTCATAATGTTGTTTTTCTTTCTGTTTTTTAAAAATACTTTATTGGGCACTATTCTAAAGAGCTAGCGTCTCTTGTGCCATCTACTGAAATTTATTCTTGTGCATTTATACACGTCATTTATTAAGTCTCATCTTTTTACTGTGACTGTTCCTATCTGCTCTAAAAATTCTTATTCGTCTAATTTTTTTCCTCGATTATCAGTTTTTTTGAATTCGCTCCCTTCATCTTGTTTTCCTCATTCGTATAATTTGCAATCTTTCAAGTTGTCTGTTAATCGTTATCTTGCTTTATAAAATCCATCTATTTTCTTCCAGTAACTTCCAACTAACAGTGGTTGCTTGCAGCCTTGTTGGAAGTAAAGACGTTTTTTTTTTTTTTTAAAAAAAAAAAAAGATCTGGAACTATATCAACAATGAATAAAAATATCCCTCTGATATACTTCTTCTTTATTTTTCCATTAATTTGATCTCAAATTTACGAATAAAGAAAAGATCAGAAGTGTTGGCACTCAAAACTAATCTGTAATGGAAATGTTCGTTTATTTACCTTATTACCTTAAACTTTTTTAAAATAACAATTTATATGATAATATATTAAATTAATATATATATGTTAATAATAAATATATAATAATGTAATACGTAGTAATGTAACAATATTACAAAAGTTTATTTTATTTGTTTGTTAGGACAATTTATATATTTTGTAACGTTTACAAAAATAAGTTTATTTATTTATTTTTGTTATTTAGGTGCTCACAGAGAACCGCGGAACAGCATTCTACCAAAAAGTTCAAGCCCTATTTTTTACTAATGAGCCATATATGGGTGGGATTAGTGATCGACCGAAATTTGTTTCGTTTGCGGCCACAACTCATAAAACGGATATTTCGGTTCCGGTTCCAATATTATTTAAGATTTCGGTTCTGGCCGTAATTTTGGTTCAAAATGCTACCGAAAATGGATATCTTAAAGCTTTTAAGCATTATCATTTTGATAAAATAATTTTAAAAAAAGTTTTTAAAATTAAATGATAAGCTTGAGAATTAACGGAAATAAGCCATTGCTTTGTTTGAAACGAAATAATTAACAAAATAATAAGCAACAGTTTTTAATTGTAATCACGCGAGAATTTCCCTCAAAAAACAATCTAAATGTCTAATTGTACAACTACTTCAATCGGACAACAATTTCAACACTATAATTTCCTTAAGGAAATTGTAGTGTTGAAATCGTTAATATTTGTCCAAAGAGAGCACATTGTTAATTATTGTCCAAAGAGAATTTTTGTGTAGCAGTCATTACAATAAATATTGGAAATACAATAAACTTGTCAATTATATTTTTAACATTTCTATTTGACGCAAATCAGCAAAATTGAAAAACCGTCTTATATTCCTATTAACAAAATGAATTCAAAAAGAAAAACGAGTTTAGCATGGACATATTTCATAATTGAAGTAAACAATCCAAGAATATAACCTTTAATAATGACCTTTTGTGAAGAATAATAAGAATAATGACCTTTTGTGACTTGTGATTGAGAGTTTTTGTACTTTTAATTGATACATCTTATTTTTTCTCTATTTTTATTCTTGAATATAATATCTTTTTTTTTACTACTTTTTTTTTTTTTCCTAAAATAACCTATTTTCAATATTGTATCTTCTTTTTTGACTAATTTTTTTCCCTAAAATTAGTCAAAAAAGAAGATACAATATTGAAAAAAGTGAAAAAATTTTATTTAATATATATATATATATATATATATATATATATATATACATATATATATATATATATATATATATATATATATATATATATATATATATATATATATATATATATATATATATATATATATATATATATATATATATATATATATATATATATACATATATATATATTAATACATATAGTTAAGAAGAAGATATAATATTAATAGATGCTAATAGTCACAAAAGGTCATTATTCTTATTATTCTTCACAAAAGGTCATTATTAAAGGTTATATTCTTGGATTGTTTACTTCAATTATGAAATATGTCCATGCTAAACTCGTTTTTCTTTTTGAATTCATTTTGTTAGAATGAAATATAAGACGGTTTTTCAATTTTGCTGATTTGCGTCAATTACTTGATTTATTAACCATATATTACTATTATTGTTATGATCTGTAGGGAATCTATGAAAATATTAGGTTGGTATCTTGCCATTCATATCATCTTTGAGCCCCTGTCTGTTTATTATTTATACATTTGTAATTATATTTTATTTTTTGTGAATCGGAATTTTAATTTATATAAACAGCAAATTAAAAAAAAAAAGAAAAAAGAATAGTTTAGTGCAAAATATGCAACGGCAAAGTTTCAAGAGGATCTGACAACTCCAAAAAATAAGGATTATATGGACTAACGTCACACCTAAAGAATCATCATCCTGACATCAAACTTACGCCAGAAAATTCAGGAAATCCAAAAGCTAACGAAGAAGCTAAATTGTAATTAAACAAGAGAATGGCAGTTCCAATCTTCAATACACGATCAAAAAAACAAAGAATTGACATATTAAAATCTAAAATGACAAACTGGGTTCAAGCTTCTTCAAAAATTGACTCTAATTCTGAAAAAGGCCAAAAATTTCACAAGTCAATATTTGAAATGATGGTTCTTGACCTAAAACCGTGGTCTATTATCAATGATGCTGGGTTTCTGAGACACCATGTTCTTGTTGCTCCTAATTACAATTTTACTGGATCCAATTTATGAAAATCAGAAGCTGAAAATATGTCAGTCTGTCTTGATGCATGGTCATCATTTTTTCATGGCAATCTAGGGATGATGGTTCACTTTATTTCCAAAGATTGGAACCGTGTCAAATTCTGCATCTCTTGTTCCCAATTTGATAAAAGCATACCGCAAAAAACATTTTCAACAAGATCGAAACAATAGCAGGGGAATAGGAAATTTCTTAAAAAAATTAAGTTCGCTTAAGATACAAAGCAGCAAATGTAAAGGCCTTTAATGAACCAAACTGTAATTATGTGTCAGCTGGATGCCTTAACCACTCCCTTTAGCTTGTCATCAAAAAAGAACTATTTTCACATCCAACCATAGACGTACTGATTGCAAAGAGTCGAAAACTCTGTTTTTACGCATCCCATTCTACTGCTTTCTACACTGAACTTTACAGACAGCAAGAAATTCAAATGAATACAAAAGTCAAACTTGGATAAAAAAGCGGTGTTGCCACAAGATGGAACTCTAGCTATTATACGCTTGAGCGAAAATTACACCTGAAGCTAGCCAATGCCACCTTAAGCAGGTTTTCTTCAGTAGGAATTGAATTTTCTGTCCAAGATTGGAGCCTCTGTGAACAAGTGGTTAATATCTAAGTGTTTTTGAGGAGGCAACAAAAATGTTGTCCGGTGTTGGCTCTTGCATCATACAGGAAGTATTCCAATTGTGACAACTATAATTAAAGCTTAAGAAACAACCTCTAGCGATATCAGTGTTCAGGAGTTGAAAATTGCTATGAAAAATGCAATGGAAAAACGTTTTTCAGCAATTAAAAAAACAAAACATTATTCAGTTGCTACTCTACTCGATCCAAAATACAAATGATATTTGTATTTTGGATCGAATAACTCAAATTCTATCTGGCAACAATGAAAAAAACGCATCTCTGTTCATATAATGTCAAAAGTTGTTGTGCAATCTCAAACTCAAATAGAACCGAATGCAAGTTCATCTTCCAAAATGATAAAAGAAGCGTTGAATGATTTTTTAGATAACCCAATGGCTTCTCGATGAGTTTTGGAAAAGCTATGAAAAAAATCCAAATTCAAAAATCAAGTTAGCGTTGACTAAGGTGGCAAAAAAGTACCTCACACCACCTCCAACATCTACAGATGTTGAAAGACTGCTTTCTACAGCTGGAGATATTCTCTCAAACGAAAGAAACAGAAACCATCCAGAAAATTTGGAAAAACTATTTTGTCGAGAAAATTTTTCAGGTTTTAGATTCTGTTATTAGTTATTTTTATTAATTTAATATTTTGTTCAAAATAAAACTAACTTTAGAAAACAATATATATTATTGAGTTTATTTTCTGTTCCGGTTCCGGTTATGAATACTAAAAATCAATTTTCGATCCGGTTCCGGCAAAATATTAGTTCCGGTCGATCATTAGGTGGGATGAAAATTAATTTCTGTAAATTTGAAATAAATTTCAAATTTACACAAATGGTTTTTTAAAAACACTAAATAACTTCGTTTTCCGGCAGGTGTTACAGGAATTATGGTTATTAAAATTCTAAATACAAATACTACATTTTAAAAAACAAAGCACTCCATGTTCTATTACTTTTTTGTATGGGTTTTTTTTTATATAGGATTTCATAATAATAAATAAAAAGTTTAGTTTACAAAATATGTTGTTAACTTTTGTTTAATAAGAGAATTGATTGTATCGAGTTCCTTAACGAGTTTAATCTAAATAACTTATTGAGCAAATAGAGATTTTTAAAAGTGTTTAATAACATACTTGTCAGGTCTTGTTAATTTTAAGTTTTAAATAGGTTTAATATTTGTTAGAATTCCAATGAGAAGAACTTATTACTATTAACGATACAATTTTTCGTTTTCATTTTAAACATGAAAATTTGGCAACAAAAAATTAAATAAAAAAATAAGGTGAAGTGAAAACTTATTTTGAAAACTTCTTCTGTTACACTCCTTTCACGTCTATACTGTATAATAAAATAACTCTTGATTTAGAAAAAGTTTTGAATAAAAAATATTTTTAGGGGTCCCAACTATCTGATGTTTATATAATGAATAGGTCTTACATATTGTCCAAAAAAAATTTATTTTCAAAAATATGTTAACCTGGTGCTCAAATGAACCAAAATGTTATGAAAATTTTGAAAAATAGTTTTAATATTATTAAAATCAATTTATAAAGATATTATTTTTGATTTTATTGCATAATTATGCAATATGTTTTTTAGAAAATAAAACATCATTTTTAAATATTTTTAAAAAAGTTAAATTTTTTTACGTAGTTTATAAAAAATCATTACCAAATTAAAAACTTTTACAAGATTTTGGTTCTTTTGAGTTCATAGTTGTATGTTTGGGTACAGTAGTTGACATAATTTTTTCGGATGATATAGGGACTGTTAAACATTCAAGGGTCAATTGAGATCACTTCAAATATTAGTTATTTAAACATTTTTTAAACCCAGTTTTATTTCATATTTAGGAAAAACCTTGGGGTTGTACCTTGGGTTGGAGACCCATTTCCCTTTCTCCCCAAAAAAAAACACAATAACAACTTTTTGGCGGGAGAAACCAAAAATTTTACAAAATGTTCCATTAGATATTCCAAAAAAAACAACCCTTCTTAAACTTGCGAATTGGGCGTTAAATAGCCTAGCCACAATTTTAGGTATAGTAGAAGAAATTAAAAAAAAAAGAAGCAATTTCACCACTACCCTATTTGAAAAAGAAGTCCATTGCAGTCTAAAACCGCACTTAAAACAAATCGACATTGGTCTAACATAAAATCAAGCGTTAAAAAATAAACGAATTTAAGAGTTAACTAAAGGCTCAACGAAGAAGTGTGCGAGTGCGAGTTTTTAAAAGTTTGGTCAACTTTAATAACAAAGAACATAAGATGACAAGTAAAAGGTCTAAAATTTAAAACTAAATCTGCTTATAAATTCTCTCAAAAATTATATCTTGTTAATTGTTTGTAAAATATGAAGCATTTAAGATAATCATTTATATGCATTTTAATACAATTTTTACTTAGGATCTTAAGCGAGAGTTATATTGAAATGTATCAATTGATACGTTTGATCAAACGATACCAGAAAATAAATTTTACAAAAAAACTATTATAAATACACAGTTTTACTCCTTGAAAAGTAAAACACACTGTACTTCTTGAAAATTAAAACAGAGTCTGTTGATTTTTTCAATTTAATGTAAAAAATTTTTACTTCCATTTTTGTCCATAAAGAAGTATAATAGTAAACAAAGTGCTATAATTTTTTTTTTTTGGGTTTTATATAGCTATGGTCTTCTACTTCCAAAGAAAGGATTTACAAAGACTGACCTTGGTAAAGTTGCATCTATCTTTGCCGATAACTCAAGCAGTGAAGATGACGAGGAGGTGTGCATTAATATGGGTTTTAAATAATTTGATTTAATTTTAAAAAACCTTTGGTTAGACTAATCAATTTATATTACATTTATATTACATTTACTTCAATCTTTAAGCTATTATCTTACAAGCATGCACTGAGCATTAGTTTTTTTATAACTAAGTGAGTTGTTAGTTGTTAAAAAAGGTAGAGGGGAGAGTTACCTTCATTAGAATGATTAAAGAATAAATATTTATTATTCAAATTTGACCTGACTATGAAAATATTTATGATTTGTTTAATACAAACAAACAATCCTATTATAATTTTACTCATAGTTTGACTTTAAGTGATTGCTCTGCTATTGGAAATAAATTTGTTTTTGCAAAATTTTGTTCCAATCAAGGCAACCTGTTTCCTAAATTGGAACACTTTGATTCATCGATTGAAACAGGTTTTTTCTTTTAAAAAATACCCATTAAAATTAACAAAAATCAGTTAATAATTATATCATTTTAACATTAACAATTTGAACAGTTCATTCAAAACTTATAATAGGATTAATATTACCCTGGCAGTCTGAAATTCTCCAAACAAAACATTGTCTAAAAGCTTCAACTATTATAGCGTGTTTTTATTTTATTGATTAAAAAGCAATAAATAATGTGTTATTTCTGAGGTATGTACATTTTTTTATGGATAACTTTTAAAATCTGTCGAAACAATGTTTTTCTAGAAAAATACGAAAAATCTTTTTTTTTTCTAAAATAAATGCAAGTGTTCCAATTAAGTTAACTATCCCCTAATAACCTTAATGATTTTAATTATTTTTTGAAATTAACAAAAAATAAAATAAAGTATTTTTTAAATATTTTTGAAAAGAAAAATATTTATAATCCTAATTAGGGTATAACCGATTAGGATTTTTTTGCCGATTCCGGATTTTTAAATTTTGTATTTGCCAATTCAAGATACGATTTGGATAGTTATGTTACATATTTATATTTGATATTTGATGTTATGCTTATTTAACAGTGTGTTAGTTAAATCGAGAAAACCACAGAAATGAGTAATATATGCAAAGTGGTGATTTTCTATAAATACTTTTTGAGTTTTTCTGCTTTATTTTACGAAAAACATATTCTTTTGGTTATTTAGTCTTTTGGTATTTTGTTTTAATTATTTACTTATTTTCTTTATTTTTATTTTTGGATTGGTCTGCCGTTTTAGTATGATACCGATTAATTGGTTTTTAGCAAATTCCGGCCGGTAACAATTTCCGGATCAAGATTCGGTTATGTCCTAATCCTAATAGAATCTAAATATAATCAGTGCCACTCAGAATCTACCTTGCTTGAATTGTAATGCTAGGTTAGTGAGTTGAACAAAAATAGAAAATAATAAATTTGATAAACTTTTTTTTTTTTTAACATCTTCGCTTCCAACAAGGCTGCAAGCAGCAACTAATTAAAGTTGGAAGTTACTGGAAGAGAAAAGATGAAGATTGTAGAGTAAGATAACGATTGACGGATAACTTAAAGGATTGCAAATTATATGAATCAGGAAAGCAAGATGATGGAAGCGAATTCCAAAGAGCTGATGTTCAAGGAAAAAAACTAGACAAATAAGAGTTTTTGGAGCACTTAGGAACAGTCACAGAAAAAGAATGAGACTTAATTGAATGACGAGTAACACAAGAATGAATTTTAGTAGATGGCATAATGGTTGACGATGTGATAATGTTTGGAGGTTGGCTGCAAGAGCAGGTCCAACTATGTTTACAATGCATTTTTGCACCTTGTCTGAAAGAGAAAGGGCATCATTAGAAGAACCGCCCCAGATATGGCAACAGTATTCCATACAAGGCCGGATTTGGGATTTATAAAGATAGAGAATAGAATCCAAAGTAAGAAAGTGACGAGCTTGATAAAGAGTAGCAACCTTAGCCTTAATTTTGCAACTGATTTGATATATGGTTTCCAAGAAAGATTGGAAGTAAGAGTTAATCCGAGAAGATGAAGAGTAGATGACTCATTGAGTACATCACCATTCATAATATAGGAAGATCTAAATTATTGCAATAACGATTGGCTGAAAAAAAATTGAGTTTTATCTGTATTGAAGTTCACCAGCCACTGTGAGCCCCTTGCAGTAGCAGAAGTGAGATCCTTTTCAAGCTCAAACGCCCCCTCCAAGCAATCAGAGAGTGTTGGTTTTTTATCACGACAAGAAAAAATGGTAGTATCATCAGCAAACAATGCCACCTTAGATGTGAGAATATCTGGAAGATTGTTAATGTAAATTAAAAAGAGTATAGGGCCAAGGATAGAACCTTGAGGAACCCCAGAAGTTGCAGAATAAGAAGAAAAGTGCTGTCCATCAAGGACAACTTTTATACTACGATTGGAAAGGAAGGATTCAATAATCTTAAAGATGTTGCCAAATACACCATAAGAAGAAAGCTTATGGAGAAGACCAGCATGCCAAACTTTATCAAAAGCTTTTAAAATGTCAAAAGCGATGGCCTTAACCTCTCCACCTTTATCTAATGCATGATAAAACCTATCAGTTATTACTATTAGCAAATCAGCTGTAGAACAAGATGATCGAAATCCATATTGATGGTGAGAAAGTAAGTTATTAGATTCAAGATGAGAAATCAAGTGTTTGTTAATTAAAGATTCAATAACCTTGTTTATGATAGGAAGAAGACTAATGGGATGGTAGTTGGACGAATCAGATCACTCTCCAGAATTTTTGAAGATAGGGATAACAGATGCTGCTTTCCAGCAGGCTGGAAAACAAGACTCTGATAAGCACTTGTTGAATAGTTTTGAGAGTATAGACGACAGCTCCGGAGAACACTTCTGCAAGACAATAACAGGTATGTTGTCCGGTCCACAAGCTCTAGAAGAGTCTAAGCAGGAAATCACTTTAGATACAGAAGCTGGAGTGATATGAATGTCAAGCAATGGATCAACCTGTTTGTTGGCAATATCAGGTAGAAAGCAACTAGTGAAATCAAGAGATGATATTGATGAAAAGTTTTTAGCAAAAAATTCAGCTTTGTCTTTAGATGAGGTGATAAAGTCTGAACCATACAAGAGAGGTGGAATTATAGATTTGCCCTTATTATTGATACTATTAAAGATTCTCCAGAAGTCACGAGAGCCTAATTTTTGAGATGAGATACGAGATTTCATGACCTGAGAATAGCGGGCTTTGGCGTTAGACAAAACCTTTTTACAATGGTTTCTAGCAGCAATAAACAGGTGTCTGTTTTCTGGAAAATTGTTTTGCTAATAAATATGGAAGTAACGGTTTCGATTGGCAATTGCAGCAGCACAGTGTGATGAAAACCATATATAGACTGCTTCATTTTGAGGTCATATATATATATATATATATATATATATATATATATATATATATATATATATATATATATATATATATATATATATATATATTATATATATATATACATTTTGATATTATATATATATATACATTTTGAGGTCATGAAAAAATTTAAATGCTATATCATATACATAAGGGTACTATGCCAGTACTATAGAGATTTTTTTATGCAGTTTCTTTTAATTATTGTGCATTTCAGTAATTTTTCAGAATTTTTTTTTCTTTTAAAGCATATGAAATTGCATAAAATGTCAAGCAAATTCATACAACAAACTTCTTATTAAATTATTATTTAAAAAAATTTGGTGTATTTATTTATTGTTTTTTTTTTGTTTTTCTTGGTGGTCTTGCTTATTCCTCCATACTTGCTTTTGTACAGCATCTTGAGGAAATTTAATCAAAATATTATCAGCAGTGGATCTCTGAAAAACTAGGCTAATAACTCAATATTTTATTTTGTTGGTACCTATGTAGTATGTAGATTGTAGCAATTTATTCTTGATAAAAGTTTTTCTTGTTTTTGAGCAATCAGTAAGTTCTATTGATGATTCTATAGTAATTGCTACATAGTACATAGTAGACATTAATTATACATACCTATACAAATAGTGTATGTTATATATATGAGTAATATCTCACTCTTTGTTCCACAAAAAATATACATACCTATGTAAATTTATTTATATCTATATATTCTGATTTACTTTCATTTTTTGGGTGGGATTAAAAGAAAGTACTACGATAAGCTTACATTTATCTGCTTTCTGAGGCCAAGTGCAAGTTTTGTACTCCCTGGCACTCCTTTTTTTGGAAAAAGGTTGGGAATTGTAGCTTTATGGCAATAGGGAGGATTTTGTTGCACATCAACAAATATTTAGCTTTTTAATAAATAAGTATATATAATAAATTTATTTTTTGGTATCTACTACCTAAAGCTCCAGCTTTTGATAGGTGCAATAGCCAATCTTACAAAACAACTAATACTTGAAAAATTGAAGTGACAACTTCTGTGGCTATCTTCTAAACTACTGGTTTCTCAAAGCTGAACTAGCCTCTTTTGCCTCTATCTGGTAAGTCTCAACTTAAAAAGTATGAAATGTGTAAATAAAGTATACAATTGTTCAAGTATAAAAAAAGATTTTGATAACTAATAAAGCAGCTTAAATATAATTTTTTCTAAACAAAGAACTTAACAATTTGTCTTTACATCTATAAATGACATACATAGTTTCTGAACCCTTACTTTATTTTGCTAGCCCTAGCTGAAGAAAGATGCTGAAGCTGAAGTGTGAAATTGCTCAAAAAACTATGATAAAAGTTGCCAAACTTAGTTCAATTGCTCACAGAAAATTTTTGGCTCTTGTTCCTAATGATAGGCCAAAGTAAAAGTGGCTGTCAATGGATGAACCTTTCCTCCTCCCCCCATTTCCAAGTATTACAATTGAATTCATGAATGTTAAAAGGGTGGAAGTCCAACTATGTAAACTTTCGGGAAACTGAAAAAAACTGCATTTTCCCCCATAGTAAGTTTTTGTTAATGGTTTAATTTTTTTTTTTATAAAGAGAATAATGTTTTTCACCTTCAAAAAAAATTATTAAACCATTAACAAAAATTCATTACGGGGGGAAAATGCAGTTTTTTTTGTTTCCCAAAAGTTTACATTATTAGACTTCCACCCTTTTTACATTCATCAATTCAGTTGTAAGGATTTTTATCTATAATTTCAGGATGCTGTTTTTCATCTTGCTGTTATTAATCATTGCTCTAAAAGAACTGCAACCGTGGCACAGTAGTAGCGTTTGCATCAAAAGCAATTTTTGTTTTAAAGCCAGTTTTATTTAAGTTTTACTACATCAGTAAAGAAGGAGATGTAAACTTCTTGTTAAATGTCTTCCGCAGTGCTTTGTGATAAGACCAAGTATTTAGGCACCTAAAATAAAAAGGTAAATTTGAAAAAAAAGTTGAACTTTTTTTTTTAATTTACCCTTTTATTTTAGGTGCCAAAATACTTGGTCTTATCATCTAATATATATATATATATATATATATATATATATATATATATATATATATATATATATATATATATATATATATATATATATATATATATATATGTATATATATATTTATATATATATATACATATATATATATATATATATATATATATATATATATATATATATACATATATATATATATATATATATATATATATATATATATATATATATATATATATATATATATATATATATATATATATATATGTATATATGTATATATGTATATATTTATGTATGTATGTATGTATATATATATATATATATATATATATATATATATATATATATATATATATATATATAGATATATATATATATATATAAGTATATATACATGTTAGATTGCTTTATTTTGAGGTTATGAAAAATCACACTGCTCACCTAAATCAGCAGTATAAGATAGATATATATATATATATATATATATATATGTATGTATATATATATATATATATATACATACATACATACATACATACATACATACATACATACATACATACATACATACATACATATTCTTGTTAAGAAAACTTACTAAAGTACACGCTTGAAATGAAAATGGATGTCACATTTAAAGATTATATCCCTTTTTGCTTATTTCTTTTTTTGTAATTAAAAAAAACAACAATAAATAAACAAAACTTAAAAGTTTTTTTTTTTTTTTTTGTAGCCATGCATGTTTTTGTGGCCATAAATTGCTACATATAGAAATTTTCAAGTATTTTTTTTTTTTTTTTGTAAATTTTTTAAATAAATTTAATTGATGCTAATTTAAAACAACTGTTTTAGATTAGCATCTCTAAAGCGCTATTTCAAACACATAAATTTGAATTAGTTTCTGCAAATGCACAAAACATTTTCTTGGCTTTCTTAAATTTGATGTTTAATAAAGTTATAATTATTGCAAAAGCTAAAAGGAAAATAAAAAAAATCTTAAAACAATGTTTTTTTCAGGTAGGTCTACAGTTCATAATGTGTTAAAAGTAACATGATTGTTATGTGCTAATAGCAGGGTATTAGCCTAATTAAGAGCAGGGTACTAATATTGCCTGACACTTAAAAGTAAATTTTCTCAGTTTTTAGATAAGGTCATAAATTATGAGCACTTAAAAAATCCTTCTAACCAAAATAACTTTTAAATTAACTGTCTGAGATACCAAAATGTGGATTATAATTGTAGTTGTAGTTGAAACTATCAAAGTTCTAAACTGCTATAATTGCAAAAAATCTCAAATATTCTATTAAAAATTTTATCTAATTTAACAAAGAAATAAATTGATTTACTGTAATATGTTGTATCTATCTGTTGTATTAATCTTTTCTTAGTATTCACCTCCCCAAGGCTGCGAGTTCTTTTACAATTGAAAAGGGTGCTATTTTTTCTTTTTTTTTTTTAAATTGCTGGTGCAACACTCTCTCAACCCATTAACTATGAAGAATGACAATAAAGACAAAAATATGACAATATATAATAACAATATATGACAATATATAATTAAAATATATGACAATATATAATTAAAATATATGACAATATATTTTAATTATATATTTTCATATAAACCAATCTGTTTCTCTGTAGAGAAATGGGTTGAATTTATTTGAATCATTTGAAGCTAATGTATAGTAATTATAGTTTTGTTTATCAAATTGTGTGAAATAATTAACATTATGATGGCACATGACAGAGTTGCTTTTAAATTGCTATTACAAATGCTCTGAAGAAGTTTCAATCAATAGTTTAGATGAGCAATTTGTAGTGGAAAAGGTTTTTGCTGGTTTTTCTAACATAACTAAATCAAAGTTTTAATTGTTTGTTATCTACACACTATGCAGTTATAATTAAAGTTTCAGGTGTCTGTAGTTCATCTAAGTTGTTTTCTGGCTCTCTCATGAATGTAGGCCTTGTTGAGAATGAATTTCAATTTATAGATGCATTAATAAGTTAAAAAGATCCATACTATAGTATTCTCATATTATAAAAAGTATGATCATATTGTGAAAAGTCAGATCAAGTCATAATTAAGTCAGATCATAAGTACTTACAACAGATTATAAGTACTTACAAAAGATCATAAGTACGTACAACAGGTCATAAGTTCTTACAACATATCATAAGTACTCACAGCAGATCGTAAATACTTACAAAGTCAGATGAATGCTACTGACTGCTACTACTGCTGTTAAATTTAAAAAATATCTGTTTCTTTTCCTGCAGTTGAATTGTCATAGATAATGTCATGATGAAATATCTGTATGCAGGGGCTTTGATACAGATTTATTTATTAAGTACTTACATCAGATCATAAATACATTTATTATGGAAACAATTTTTTATCATGACTCTAATTTTTCATTTTTGTCTTAAAAAAACTGTTTCGATTAAATTCAACATATCAAAAATAATTGTAGGTAAAATACATTAGGAAAGTGCTTAACAAAGCTTGAAAAATTAAGAGTGATTGATTGTGTTATTATTATAAAGTGTAATTATGTGTGTTATTATTATTTCTTGATTGAAGGTCTTGAGGCTGCTTATTAACTTTTTACTACTTAAAATTTAGATAGTTGCTTCTGTCATTAATAAGTTAGGAATAAATTCTATGCCAACTCAGCATTTAAAAAAAAGTTTACATAATAGACTGTATTTAAATAAGACAAAAAGTGCAATAGTATGTTTATTAAAAGTGATGTTTGGTATTTATATTAAAAAAAAAAATACTTAAATCTGCCATGGGAAAGATTGTCTATGTACCAAATTTCAAGTTGATACCTCATATAAAAAATGGGGTGGCATATTTTTGGTTTTTCTGCTGATTTGATATGGAGTGTCCTAAATGTAAATCAAAAAAGTGGTGAACAATTTGTTTTGTTTGCTCTTATACCTTTTTTTTATTTTTATCTAAAAATTAAAAATTTAAATTTCAAAATGCCTCGATTTTATTTGTATTAATTATATCTACCACTTATTTATCAATAATTATCTCTAAGAGTTAAATCCTTTTATAAAGTTAATTTTTTATTGGTGCAAAAAAATTCAAATAAAAAAAAATTGGATCTGGTAATATTTAAATTTTAAATATCAGTAAAATTCTTTTATTAGATAAAACTTTGAATATCAGCAAAATTCTTTTGATAAATTAAACTGTTAAAATTTTGTAAACAACCAAATTTTTAAAATAAAGTTATTGTATGGTTATTTTATTTGTTTATTTTTGATTATTATATTTTTATTTTATTTAAAGAGCAAAGCAAAAAAAGCAGTTAATAAAGACATTGATGACTCCAGCACAAAACAAATGACAATGAAGCAGGTAAGTTTGATTTTAATGATAATTTTTACCATAAATAGCTGTAATTTTTATTTTTAAGGTATAAACACATAAAATATAGTTACAACACATAAACAGTTTGAATATAGTCTATCAGGTGCCTTTCATTCATAGAAATATGCTGAAATAGTCTTAACTATTACTAATATACTAAAATCATAAACCAAAACATAAAGATAATTTCTTTATATTTGTGTCTTTAAAGTATAAATTCAAATGTCTTTAATTCATAAATTCATATATAATATTATATATATACAACCCTCGGAATGAGGGTAGGCATTCGGCAATGCCGACCTAACTGCCGACCTGAAAGTATTTGAGATGGGCAAAAATTTGCCGACCTCGTTTCTATGCTTTATGGTTAAACCTTTGTATCAAATTATTTTTGCCGACCTGATGCCGACCTCAAAAAGATTGAGGTCGGCAAATTATTGCCGACCTCATTTTTCCTAATTCCGAGGGTTGTATATATATATATATATATATATATATATATATATATATATATATATATATATATATATATATATATATATATATATATATATATATATATATTTGTGTGTGTATGTATGTATTTGTATATAAATTATTTGGCTTAAGACTCAATTAGAAATGCGCAAAGCTATTGAAGAAGATCCATCAGTTTATGAGTATGATGAAATTTATGATCAATTGGAAAATAAAAAAAAATTGGAATCTGCAAAAGTTGAAGCTGTTGAGAAAAAGTCGAAGTACATAAATAAATTAATTAAAAGTGCTGAACAGAGAAAAGTTGAAGACGAAAGAAGAAAAGAACGAAAGGTTTGTTTATTTTTATCAAATTTATTAGTGTATTGACGCTAGTAAGAGTAAAAAAGTTTTTTTAAAGATAATAGCACAGATTATTCATTGGGATTTTCATAATTTCAATGGCACTTTTTAATTGTAAAACAATACTGTTGTTGTATTACTGTAAACAACGCCATTGCTATTTGTAGTATTTGTATTGTCTATTAAGACTTGTAGTAATTGTAATTGTAAAACAATACTATTGTTGTACTATTGTAAACAACGCTATTGCTACTTGTAAGAAATAAATAGACTGACTAAGGACTGACCTTTTTTTTATCATATAAATACAGTATAATTTTTAATGTTTGATGTTTATAAATGTTAAATTCACATAAATTTGTTTGTAGTAATTTAAATAAATTATTAAAAAAATTTCATACATAAATAAGTAATGAGGATAGCCACTTCTTGTTGTTGTTGGATTTATATAATTTTTTAACATGGAGCAGTTTTTTGAGGGCATGTTACAAAAATTATCCTTGTAGCTAAATGACACAAGATTTTTTTTTCCAACCCCTCTTTTTATAGTTTTTTGTTGTATCTTGATCAATTTAAGCTAAATATTGAAGAATAGAGCTACATAATTTTACATAAAAATGAGGCGCAATGATTGATTGGATCTGCAATCACGAGACTAACGAATGGAACTTCAATAATGACGCTTATAAATGGTTCTGCAATCATGAGATTAACGAACGGGAAAAGATGATTGATAATACAAAAATAATACTTAAATTGAGAACAGAGACAATAATATTTTGTTTAATTGTTAATGCATCAAATAAGCATATGACTATAAAATAAAATATAATTTATCATAGCATTTTTCAATACAACATGCTATTTATCTTTTATTTAAATAAAATATTTTGATTAATTTGAAACTTTTTTTATTTTTGTTTTGTTTTTTGTAATCTAGGTTCAAAAAGAACAGGAAGATAAAGATGGAGAGTTCGAAGATAAAGAAGAATTTGTTACATCTGCGTATCTTTTTTAAGTTTTTATTTTTATTTTATTTATGAATTTTTAGAAAAAACAGTTTTAACATGTAGTTGTTGCTGGTCTTAACAAAATAACTTTAGTTATCGTCAAAAAATGGAAGAGCGAGCCATAGAGGATGAAAGAATTAGAAAGCAAGATGAAAAGGATGGTATATCTTGTTATTTCCTAATCTTAAATTGAGTATAATTGAAACTAATAACTAACAAAAATATAAAACATATTTTGAGAAATATATTTGAGACTTGATTTTTCAGACTGAATAAATATTCCTTTTAATTCATATGCTCTGCATTATGAAACAAGGCATACAAATTTAAATAATACGGGGCAAGTGAAACAGAAGGGTTTGAAAAATCATATTTTGTGCATGCAGGAGTTAATTTAAAAAAAAAAGTTAGTGTAATAAAAATAATAAACTACGGTCGGCTTATTGTTAATATTAAGCTACATTCGGCTTATTGTTAATAATAAGCTACGGTTGGTCTATTGTTAACTTTGGTTACGGTTGGTCTATTGTTAACTTTAATGATCAAGTTCTTACAATAAAAATTTTGAAATAAGCGCTTTGAGAAATAAAGTTCGATGACTTTAGCTCGTTGTTTTAAAATATATCCGTCTTATTTAATTTTTTAAAGTTTTGTTTATATTTAAATATAATAGCATTTTTCTATTAGTTTTATTTTTTATAAATATAAGGTTTTCTAAAAAATGTTTCATTAAATTAGATTACTCAAGATTACTTTCGTTCCTTAAGCGCCACACTGAAGAAGATGCGGGTGTTGTTAATATTCAATTATTTTTTGTTAGGTTTTTTTTATTTATTTTAGCTGCTGCCGAAGTTACCAAACAAAAAGACCTCAGCATGTTTTATAGAAACTTGTTGACAAAGAACACAGCTATGGGGGGTAGTGGAGAGAAAGTAATAGAAGAAAAAATTGAAACGAAACCAACTGATATAAAAGAAAAACAGCGTAAAACAACGAAGAATGACAGTAGTGACGAAGAGCAACTTGAAAAGTTGAAAAAGAAGAACTATCGTTCAAAAAAAAACAGTGATAGCAGCGACAGTGATACCGACGTCAAGGCAGTAAAAAAGTTACCTGAAAAAATATTATCAAACGATCTAGACAAAAAGCGCAAAAAGTTGAATGGCAAAGAAAACTTAAGGAAAAGAAAAAAGAGCGAGTCTACTTCAGAAGACGAAAGATATGACGAAAAGAAAAATAGTTCTAAGAAACACTGTTCTTCGGACGAAGAGAATCAAAAGGTTAAAGACAAAAAGAAAGTTAAAAAAAAAAAATATGAAAGCGATATATCGACCGACGAAAGTGATACCAAATCAAAATTTTCTAAAAAAGGAAACAAAAAACGAAAGTCTCGTGATCACTCCTCTAGCAAAGATAGAGCAGTTAAATCAAAAAAAATACGCAAAAGTCGTGACAGTAGCTTTAGTACTAATTCGAGCAGCGATGAATCTACATACAAAAAAACGAAAAAAAGGTACTCTAGCGAAAGGTCATCGGACGAAACAAAAAATAAAAATTCAAAAACGAAAATAGACAAAGTTAAAAAAAAAGACTCCGGAAAGCAGAAACACAGAGAATCTGAAATTAGCAAGTCTGATCATAAAGAACATGATAAAAGTAAAAACGACCGCAAAAAAGCAATCAAATGCAGCGATTCAGACGTCGAAAAAGAAGAAAAAAAGAGTGATCCGCCTAAAAAAGATATTAAAAAAAACATTTTCGAAAAACGTAACAATGCGGAAACAATTCATGCAGCTAGAACAAGATATTTAGCACGAATGCAAAAGTTAATTGCTGAAAAACATGCCGCTAGGCGTGACTTAGAATGAATTTTAATTTTTTGACAATTTATTAACAATCTAGCCTAATTACGTTACGATCGGAACCCAATCGAATATTTTACGGATTGATATATATTTTTTAAACTGGCATTTTTTGTCAAGACCTCAAAGTTCTTACTAGAAAACTTATAGTATGTAACTAAGTTATTTCTCTTCTGGATTAAACTTAAATGTCGTTCAATAGAAAAGATTTTTATATTAATGTTGTTTTTTTTTTTTTAATGAAGAAATTAAAAAATAAGTATCATCGATAACAGCTATACAAAACCCGCCTGAGTTACTAGTTCGAATGTACTTGGCTCAGATTATTTAAAGGTTGCAATTTTTTTTTCTTTCTTAAAAATGTTAAAACTAAGCTTAAAAAGACCAAATTTATTAGAGACGAGGATAAGCTTAGTTTATGAGACTCTTAGGCTTATTAGGCGCCAATTTATGCCAATTTATTAGGCGCCAATGATATATTACCACTTTAGATCTTCTGTGATCTGAGTTTCTCTCACTGAGATCTTCTCAGCCTTTACTCTTGCTATCTTGCTGCAAAGTTTTTTCTGTGTGAACTTTGCCAATTTTCATGCTTGCGGGAAAATTCCCATGCTTGTTCATACATTGTTATAAAAGTTGCGGGAAAATTCCCTTTTTGGATTGTTATTAAAGCTTTTTATAATGTGGATCAAATGTGCAAATGCTATGTTTGTTTAAAATAACTATATTAGTAGAAACGTCATTGAAACCAGGTAGCATAGCACATTTTTAAGAATCAATTGAACAGTAGGTAATTCAAGTAAAGTATTTAAAAAAAGTATAATTCAGACATTGGGCCGTTAAACTATGCATAATTTGGCTTTTAAGGTTTGATAATTACATGCTTTGTCTCGTGTCACAGTTTAATCTACAAAAACTTCAACCGACTAAAGTGATCTATAAAAAGAAGCATTTACTAAAAAATAGAAATAATTTTTCGTTCCATTCAGACCTAAATTATTTTCAACCGATTAATTTTCTTTATATTTTCGACCAATTTATGACGTTCTCGTTTTCGACCAATTTATGACGTTCTCGTTTTCGACCAATTTATTTTTCAACCAACGTTAGAGATTTTCATATTCAACCGATTTGAGATTTAATTTAATTTTTAACCGGTTATAGTTGATATTTACTTCAAACTACTAGTCTGTGTTTTTTAACGTGTTCACTTTACGCTTTTAGGTTGTTGTTTTTTTTAAACCATTAACAATAAATCAATATTAGACATGTATGACCTCATTCTGAAATAGCTTGCTACTGGGGGTAGCTGGCTATTTTATACATACATAGACTATCTTTTAGCCCGTTGCCGGTAGGACAGTACTGCTATATCGACTAAGGGTTTGTGCTGTGCAGCAATTTTTCTTTTATTGTTTATCGTTTTAATCTTCTTTTTCTAAATCAGTATTACGCTATAAAGGTAAGAAAAAGTTGCAAGTAATTGCTGATATATATAAGTCAACCAAAAAATATGCAAAATAACTTAATATTTAGTTATAAAGTCGATCGAAAATACAGTTGATTGAAAATTCAATCGATTGATAATAAAGATAATACAGTAGATTTAAAATTCATTAGATGGAAGTTTCATGTTATGTTGTTCATGTTTTAATTAGATGTAAGTGTAAAATGTCAGAAGTTGGCGGTTGAAGATCAGAATCAAAAATTTCAAAATTCCGTTCAGTTATTTGCCACAATTTGTTTGAGCATATGTTTTTGAGTTATGAAAAATTATCTCCGTAGGGCTAATGTAGTGTGAAAAATAACTGACTCAAAATTTTACATTTTTAAAATTTTAAAAGTTTCTTTTTTTGTGTGTTTGTTTACACTTATTGGTCGTTGTACAATATTATATATCCAATAATATTAAAAATTTCACAAATTTACAATAATAAACAATATAGCAAGGTACCTGAAAGAACATTATGAAGATCATGTTTTCAGGATCTTGAGCTAGCATTTAACAAAGATAAAAGATAAAACTTTTACAGAACAACAATATATAAATAATACATAAACTACTCATCTGGAGTTAAACGTAGGGGAAAGTCAGGTAGCCCCAATGGCGTTTAGCTACGGACATTTTGTGTGCAGCTAAAATTAAAGAAGCTATTTGGTTTTGAGCAGCCGTGGTGCAGTGGTAGCGCACTTGCCTTAGAAACAAAGGATCCGTGGTTTTATTTTAATTATTATTATTTATTTTTTTTTTTTTTATTTAGGTGCCCCAAGAAGTCCTTATGGTTTTATCACAGAGCAAGTTCACGCATCCTTCCAAACCGATGTCGCAAAACTTGCCCAGAGGTGGGGTTTGAACCACGAATCCTTTGTTTCTAAAGCAAGTGCGCTACCACTGCGCCACAGCTGCTTAGGCTGGTTCGAACCCCACCTCTAGGCAAGTTTTGAGACATGTGTTAGGAAGAAGGCGTGAATTTGTAATTAAAAGCTCATTCACGATGCTCTGTGAAAAGCTCGTAAGGACTTCTTGGGGCAACTAAATAAAATTAAAAAAAAATCATAAAAACACTCTTATAGTTATTTTAAGACATATGCAAAATATCTGCCCCAATATTCCAAAATAATCGGATGGTAGTGCAAAATATTGTTTCCTACCAACAGAATAACAGTGTATTATCATATTTGATTCACTTATAATCGTATCTAATTTTTTACATACATTTAACTTTTTATTTATTTATGATAAAAATTTTATTTACAATGTTTGTAAAAAAAATAATTTTGTTTCATACTTTTATGATTGGTTTTAAAAACAATAATTTGTAATGAGGTATGAACAAGTGGAATCGGACTCATGTTTGGAGGATAGGGACAGCTTATTTCATTTATAAATTAATACTTATGCGATAAATGCAAACTTATTTTTAAATAATGTGTATAGTTGCTCTCATTGTTTGCAATATTAGTATAAATACTAATATTGCAAACAATGAGAGCAACTTTACCTCCATACTTCTCATTTAAGTTTATTGAAAAAATTATTGTTTTCAAAGTTGTTTTTCAATTTATACTCTCGTTTATTTGGTTATATATATATATATATATATATATATATATATATATATATATATATATATATATATATATATATATATATATATATATATATATATATATATATATATATATATATATATATATATAAGGGCGGATGCAGCGTTTTAATGATTTTTGAGATGTCTAATATATATGTATGTATATATATATGAATATATATATATATATATATATATATATATATATATATATATATATATATATATATATATATGAATATATATATGAATATATATATGAATATATGTATATATATATATATATATCATTGGTATAGCCAGAGCCCAGGCCCGTAGCATAGGGGGGAGCAGCAGGGGTATTTGCCCCCCCCCCCCACCTTTAATAATTTTTCAAATAAATAATTTTAAAGAAATTGACAGAAAAAATGACTTAAAGAAATAAAAAAGGTCTTTAAAACTATTTCGGGGTAGCACTGCCCCCCCCCCCCCCATATAATTTTTGTTCCTACGGGCTATAGTATATAGGGGCTCTATGAAAAGACGTATGATTACAGTATAAGTATATATAGGGGCTCTATGAAAAGACGTATGATTATGACGTATGGTGTTGAAAAATAAGTTACGTCAAGTAACAAGTGTTGATCTGGGAAATTTCTATTTTGGTGGTTTTGATTTACAGGTGGATATTTTTTTATTAGTGCTTCAACTAAGTGTATTGTGTAAATTTGTTTTTAAATAAGCTATTTTGTTTCAAAATTCCAATAAAGATACCCGTAGTTGCAATAAGACGTTATAAATGTGTTTATAAGTAATAATAAAGTAAATATATTAAAAACTTTATAAAACGCTTTTCGTTCTTGTTTGAGCAATATACTACTTATTTCTTAAGTGTCCGGTGCTACACAACTTTTCTCTAGTAAAATAAAAAACCTAAATAAAAAAATATTGTTAAACCAAGTACATTACTAGTAAAGTAAAAAGTATAAAAACAGTATATAAAATAAGTTAAAATAAACTTTATACAAACGCAGACAAGCATATAAAAATCAAAAAGTTAAGATAAACAAAAATAGATTTTTACTATTAAAATTCAATATATTAGTGAAAAATAATGTTTTTTAGTTTATTTTTAAAAAGGCGAAAAGTAATAGGAAGATCAAAATCAATATTTAGCGAGGTTAAAATTATCTCTACACTTTTGAGTTTTGAGATAAAACGATTTAAAAATCAAAAACTTTAGCAGACTAAAAGATTTTTTTTAACTTATGTTTTCTCCGCAACTTTTTTGATTATAACTTTTTTAATATAGTGGAAAAACATTTTGAGGTGCATGACACAAGGCGCGTATTGGATCCATTTTCCCTACCGGGAAACTAGATATAATTAGGACCTACTTGTTATATACTTACTAATATAAATGGATTCCATGTTTACCTATGATAATACCCAGGTAGTCTACCCATTTGTTACACTAAGAAAAAACTATACAATTGACACGAACCTAAATAACAAAACCAAATCTACATTTTAATTTATGCTCTATAAAAATAAATAAACAAGAATATTAACATAATAATTTTTCCTGCGTGGTATAAATTATAAAATATGAATAGTAAATTATTAAAAATAGTTCAATACAGAGAAAATAATATACAAATAGTTGAAACAGTTCAATAGTTTAAAAACTAAACTTTCAACATTCTTAATATTTCGGTACTTTTTTCACACATTAAGTCGATGACTTAATTGGTTTAATGTCTGCCAACAATTCCCTTTCACGGCTCATCAAAAACAATAATTCCAAATTCTCCTGTGTTAAACAACATCTTTAATGAATTTTTTAAATTTTAATTTTTGAGAACAATCGTTCACGATGTTACTTGAGTAAGAGGAATTGTTAAAAAAAACTTGTATACTTCAATTAATTCATTATACTCTAAAGACAACATATTGAATTCATAAATAAGATTTTTACGCATAATAAACATGAGTTATATTTTTTTTCTTGTGCACTTAATATTATCATTTTCCTCAGAGTCTGAATCTTCTTGCAAATTGCTTTGGTTTTGGTATACATAATATACATCTCTAATAACAGTTTTGGATATTTAAGTTTTGAATATTTAAGGCCAGAATTTCACAAACGATAAGTGTTCTCCTATTCTATGTTTATCGATATGAGGTAAAAGTTCACAAATTTTATGTATAGCTTCAGAATGAATTCAATTTTTTCTTAGACCTTTTTGGATCAAATAGTTCAAGATCAGAATAAAGTTCTTTACTGCCCAAAAATCTAGATTCTAAGCAAGCAAATAAAATTATCCATATCTACGTTAAATGTTTTGATTTTATAAACATTTTCGGTAAAATTTAAGTACTAACCAAAACATAGGAGATCTCCATTTCCTATGTTTTGGCCTGTACTTGAATTTTCTCCAAAACGTTTTGGAATAGTTTTTCTTCTCTTTTCAGGAAGCTCTGATTCTATATTAATGTCTGACTCATCTTCCCAAATTACACCAAATACAAATTCAATGATTATTTTTGCTCCTGCAACGACTGGTAAAAACTTTCTTTGGTTTTCTTTTAAAGACTTTATTGTTCCTTCAATTTTTCTCCGTGCTTGAATATAATCTAGACCAGATGTATGTAGGTAATCAGATAGAGCCAATCAGATAAGTCAACTAAATTTTGAACTGTACTTTTGTACGCTGTTTAAAAAATCAATAGTAACAGAAATTTCATAAAGTGCAAATACATTTTGCACATATACAAATTGCTTTCTGTCATCATACTTGGTTCTTTCATTTCTCATATCGATACGACCAAATATCTTAATAACCGCATCATTTTTAGAACGCCATCGAGTTTTACCAATATTTATCAAATGTGTCGGACGACTGGGATTGTTCTGATTTTCATAAACATTGAGTCTTTTATAAGATTCTTTGAAAAAAACAAATAGTTCTTGAAGAAGTCCAAAAAAAGAAATAACTGTAACTGAACAAGAAGTAGTTTGTTGTAAGACTAGATTTAACCCATGAGAGTAGCACCATGTATGAATATACCTTGGTAGCACTTCCTTGAGTTTTGCTTGAACTCCTTTATATTGGCTTTTCTTATTGGCAGCATCATCAAAAGCATCTGCTACACAGTTATCTAAGTTAAAGTTCATAGAATTTGAAGTTAGTTTTAATCAATTAAATAAACCCTGTCCTAAAGATGAACTCACGTTGTTTAAAGCTACAACTCGTTCAACAACTTTAACTATAGACCAGGTGCCTTCAGTTCTGTCACTAATATACCGCAAAACAAGTACACATTGATCATGGGAAGATATATCCATAGTTGTATTCATAGTAATTCAACAAATACCAGCTGAATTTACTTCTTCACATATTTTTAATAATATTCGTTGTAGGACTTAAAAAAGTAAACAAATTTTCTCTACCTTTTTTTCCACTTTATTCTCGTTTTTCGTTTTATACTATTGCCTTAGTAGTGTGATCATTTAAATCAATATTAGACTTGGCTATTTGTAAAACAATCTCTAAAAGGTTTCCGTAGTTAACTGCTGCATTTTTTAAACTACAAGTGATGCACGTGGTTCTTATTACTGCTTGATCTGTTTTTCACGATAATCTTCGACTCGACAACGAGCATCTTATTACATTATTAATTACGATCAATGATGAATAAATAGATAATATAGCTACTAATCGCAATTAAAGTTTTTTAAACAAAACAAAAAAATCATAAAAATTCATACGAAACACGACAAGGACTGGTACGTACTACTTAATAATAATTACTGAAGTTTTAATAGTTTTTTCTTTTTTCCACTCATATCGACATCTCATTATTCCAATAGTAGGCCATTTTTACATTGACTTTTCTGTGTTCTAATTTCAAAGTCCTGTCTTAATGTTATTATTTTATTATATAAGTATAATAACATTAATTAGGTTCATCACAATAAATCTAAAATAATTTCAACATTATAAACTATTTTCAATTTATTCAAGTTATTATTCTATTAGTTTGTATTACTAAAGAAATGTAATATTCTAGAAATTAAAAAAAAAATGCAACTCTGAAATGAAAATACTTAATTTAACTGAAACTACAGGTACCTATTTGGTCGTGGGCCCAAATGGGAAAAAAAATTTTCCCATTTGGTTTATTTTGACAAAAATTTTTATTTAAAAAATTATTTTATTATTTTTCAAAACCTATATATTGATAGAATTCAGAGTAAAAAGTTATTTAAAGACTAAGGATATATATAAAAATTTTTTTTCATACTTATGCAAAATCTATTGAACTTTAGGCGACTAATTTATGCGAGTTGCAAAAGTTAGCGCACCCTTCAAAATTAATCAAAAAGCTATTAATTCTTCTTCTTTATTCATTTTCTATGTGGCATGTAGTTACATTATAATTCCATAAGTTTCTAGTAATTTTTTTTGTGTAGGAACGGAGGGGGGATATTTTGACCCACTTAGCCGCGAGTGTTCTTATCCTAGTGCTGTTATCCTAAAATTTGATATAAACGCTAGCTGCTTATTTTTATTATGTAACGTAATTATAAAAGACTTGTATTATGTCCCTCCAGTACAATACTTTTAGAGTTGGTAGAGGCTTTTTATATATTTGCAGAACATTTTAGATAATGCCTTTTATAAACTTTGTTCATGCAAAGAATTTTTCAAAAGTTTTCAGGCGATTTTTAAAAACAAATGGATCCTTTAGCAACCATTTATTGCAATTTGTTCCCGACAGTCATCAGGTTTCTCAATATGAAGTTGCCCATATGTCTAAATTTATCAACAGCTGTTCAAAAGTCTTTGTAATAACAGGCGCTGGGGTTTCAACAGAATCAGGTTTGTAAAATCTTCATAAAATTTCAAGTTTTTTTAATTTTAATTTTTTTTAAGTATCTTATAAAATTTTTATATGGTATTTAAAAAAATTTTAAGTTGTTTAAGTATTAAGATGTTGTATTTCTTTAGAAAGAACCTCTAAATTGTATAAAATAAGTAAAAGCTCAAAAATTGATTCTCTACTAAGTAGAGATTCAATTTTGTTTAGATTTGTCAAAAATATGAAGTTTTAAATTTAAATTTTAAGAGACCTTTGGAAGTAGTCTACTTCTAAAGGTCTTTTAAAGAGAACAAAATATATATATATTATAAGCATACCAGAGTTCGCTGGAGGAGGGCTTAGCTACTCACTTTGAATTTAAGACTACATATTTTTTTAAAAAAAAGGTGTAATAGGGTGTAATAGTTTACACTTACCAAGTCACAAAATTACATAGATTTTTTTTGTTAAACAAATTTATTAAAATAAAAAAATTTTATTTCTAATTTTTTTAATAAAAAATAAGTATATTAACTAAAAATTCAGTTTTTATAATCCCAAACAAACCTAATATTTTGAATAGATAATCATTTATTTATTTTTCTAATTATATTTTTGAGAGAATTGTGGCTGTGTAAAAAGATTTTTTTATATAAACAGTTTGACTGCCTATTAGAAATTAGCTCAAAAAAATTGTTAAAACATCTATAGTTCTAAGCAAAGTGACTCATTAGGGTATCCCCAAAATACAACTTTTTCACAAAATTAAAAGATTTGAAACAACCTGGTTATTCTGGTATCTTAAATAAAATATACATGTTGAATTTAGGCCTCTAAATCTTTAGGAAATGTTAGATAAATGTTTGCTTTTCTCAAAAATATTTTTATTAATCTTTAAAAACTGATACAAAATGAAAAATAAAAATTATTTAAATTTCAAAATTATTTTATCGCTGGCTTTTCATGTTGATGTCTGCCAGAAAATCTTGAAACAGGCTAATATTTATTTTAGAGCACTGGATATTTGACACATAGTCTTCGAAAAACTTTAAACTAAAATGAAGATATACTATGAAGATATAACAGTATATCTTGCATACTAAGATTTAATATGAAAAAAGATACCAGCTGTTTTTTCTGAAAAACTTATTCAGATAATTGTCAACGACTATGTCATTTCTGATCTCAAGTTTCTTTATTTTAAAGTAAGATATACCCTCTGGATAGAGATACTTGATAAGTTACAGTGGCACTAAGGATTTATCTACATTAGCTATGTCTAGATATGTGAGTAAGACAACAACAACAACTTTTAAAAGAGTACCGTGAGTTAATATCTTAATTGTATACATAAAAGTTTTTAAGACAATTTCTTTTTAAAATTGCAAACAGTTCTTTTTTGATGCTTTAGCCTTTCTTGTTAGTGCTTGAATATAACGACAGATCTATGTTTCATATATGAGACACATCTGTTTCCCAATGACATGCTGAGTTAAAGTTGAGTTCCTAAAATGTGTGTACCAGTGTTGTGTCAAATAGCAAAAAAGTTATTTGTATATTTAAAAATCTTCCATTACATTTTTATTTGTTTTGCCTTATCTTTGGCTTTTAATAATATTGACTGGAAAACTATTAGCAGAAAATCACTACTACTATCATCCACAGTAGCTGTCATTCTTACTCAAGTTCTTTTCATTTTAAAACTACTATTATTTTTAAAATCTCATTAAAATCATTACACAGTTTGCTGTTATAGTGAAAGACAAGTTACTTGGTAAAAAAATTGAATTGCTGTATGACCCTTCACTTCAAGAGGAAAATCTTCTGGCTACTTTTAATGTAACTTTTAATTATCAATATTGAGTGTTGCAGTCATCAGACTTTTTTTATAGAGTTTATAGTACATGGATTTTTTTATTCGTTTTACTAAATGCATTGAAAAATGAATCTCTAGTGAAATTGACAAAAGTTATATTGATTTTGTTTTAAAATTAGAGATATAATAATTTTTAAATTTCAAGTTTTTTTTTCCAACTGCATGTTTTCCAAATGCATGTTTAATTTTCTTTCATTAAATCATGTCAATATCCTCAGCTACAGCAATTATAGGATATTGAACTCTAGTGCAAATAGAGGATATTAAGTTTTAAATAATTTAATGTCCTATTTAATGGCATCAAGGGTCCTGTCATGGTCTGCTTACATTTTTATTACATATTCTTGCACCCATGTCAAAAATTCATTTGATATTTTTATAAAATCTATTTTAAGAATTAAATGATTTTCTTTAAAGAGAGGTTTATTTTAAGATGAAGAAAAAAAAGATTTAAATTAGTAATGCAACTTTAAAAGATGTTAAAAATGTAAAATCAACTTTTAAAAATGAAAAATTATTTATTGCTAAAAAATTGATAAACTTTTTCTTTTATTGACAATATCTTTTTAAAATATCACCATTTGTTGACAACTGTGATTTGTGAAACTTTGAATTTTGGCCTTTCCAATTTATTTATATATCAAAAAATATTATTAAAGCTTTATTCATTTTTTATAATATTTTTGCTTTGGTATATTTAGATATCCAATGGTCATAAAATTAAACAAATTTTACATGATTAGCACTCAAGTTAGTTATGTTATATATTCTGTGTAATAGTATTGAGAAATCATACTTGCTTATTTATAAATTCAAAATAGGTAAGGGAGAGAGAGGTAGAAGTGTATAATTTATGTGAAAAGCCATAAATGCATAATAGTCTGTTTGTCAGTTTTTGCACCTTAAAAGGGTCACTTTAAAGGGTCTTTTAACACTTAAAATTTCTAAAATTGCTTTTTCAGATTTTTTTTTGGGACTCTTCAATACTCATATTGTATTCAAAAGCATCCTAATCCTCACTTGTTCGGTTTTCTGTAAGAAATAATATGTAGATCAATGTTCTTTTTTTAAAAACTAAGATATCTGCTATAGTATAACTCTTGGCTGTAAGTGGCAGAATTATGCCACTGTTTCATTTAATGATAGCACTGACAAAAATATCTTTAATATATATGCAGCCTCATTTTTTTATAAGTAAATATATCATCAGCCATTATTTTAGAAGTAAAATTTAACTCTGACTTGACAGTTGTTAACCTTGAGTTGAATTTTTTTATTGACAAAATTATTTCAGCAGTCTGTAAGTCTAAAAAGGCCAAGTTTATGCATCATCTGCTCCACAGTGGAATATCATTGATTCCATTTCCTGTGTGTTCTCTAATTTATGGATCTCATTCATTTTTGTTTGTAAGTTGTTTTTATTAAATTGCTCTTTGAGCAGAAAGCTGGGTCTGAGCTGATGCTAATTGTTTTTTATACAAAGATATGCATTTTTAATTTAGGTTTAAATTTTTTTTTTATTTCTCAGCAATTGACGGATTGTCGTTCTGAGCAATAGTCTGATGTTTAAAACCTATATGTTCTCAATTAAATTTTTCCCTCAAAATTTTCAAATCCTCTTTAAGCTTTAGCATTTTTGTGTTATATATTGAATATATTGTTACATATTTTTGTGTTATATATTGTCATATTTTAAATGGATAAACTCTATTTGAAGTTAGCAAGTTGTAAAGCAAAAGATAAAGAGCCAGTATTATAAAAAAAAGTAGCACATGATTCAGTAGAATTAATTAGTTTAATAAAGGTTGAAAAAAGTCAAATAAAATTGAAATTATAAAATGATTTAACAAAGATCTTAGTAGGCGCTATAACAGTTGCCATATCAATATCATCTGCAATCTTATTGAATAACCAAATCTTTGGCCAACATTGCTACTGTTTTAGTAGATGCGAGTTCATAGAAAACAAAACTTTTTTTTTAAGCATAGCTGATAAGAAATTAAATTTTCAAAACTAGGTAGTTTTTCGAAGGTGGGCCGAAAGTAATCCAAAATTACACAATTTGAAATTTAATTTCTTCAGATATTATTTCTTTATCTTTAACATATAACCAATGGGTTGACTTTTTCTTTACTTTGTTAAGACTTTAGAAATAGCAACACATCAACATCTTATGCATGAACTAGAAGTATCTGTTGTCACTGGAAAACTGCCTCACCAGATTAGTGACTTTCTTGCTAATTAAAAGCAGAGAGTTGTTCTTGACTAGTACAAATTGAGCTGGGCAAACACACTAGTAATGTGCCACAGGGTAGTGTCTTGGGTCCGCTTCTGTTTATTATTTATAAATGATATTCCATCAATTATCAGTTTTCTTGTTAATTGTATGTTGATAACTGCAAAATCATAACTTCTATTAAAGAGGCTCCAGATTCAGACAAGCTACAGCCAAATTTCAATGCTATTGCTCAATGATCTAAGAAATAGTACAAGAAACTGAACTACAAAACATTAGTAAATATTTAATTACAAAAAAAAAAAAATTTGATGCTGCATCTTTCACCAACCTAAATCTAATGAAATCTGAAAAGTTGCATGATCTCATCATTATCATCATGCCGAATGGTAAATGGTGTTCACAAGCTTCTGAAATTGCATCTAAAGCTAATAGCATTTTAGGATAGATCAAAAATTGATTTGTCAGTAGATAAGTAAAACATTTAATTATAATTATACACTGTATATCAAACATATCCAGCAATGAGTTGCAAAGATATCTCATTGTCTAAAACTATTTTACTATGAAAAACATTTACAGCTTCTTAATTTAAACTCCTTAGAAGTAAGCAAAACTTGTTTCAACTGTATTCAGCATTTTAAAATTGATAGTAGGATTGATAGCATTAAATATCATGGTTTTAGTGAAGTTTATTTAAAAACATTTATAAATACATTTTTAAATAAACTACACTAAGTATTAGATAAACTGAACAATATTATTAACTTCTTACTCTGCGAATAGCAAGACTTGTATATTATACTCCATTTCAGGAATTATCTCCTTACAGTAAATATATATAAATACAATATGTGTTTTAATATACATATATGCTTGCTTTAAAATGTCACAGATAATAGATGTTATTTATTTTATAAACTTTGATTTACAAAAAATTGAAATGTTTTTGTTACATGTTATAAATGTTACATTGTTTCCAGTTTAGGATGTTGAATGCTGGATCTTCTTGACTCAATGCATGGGTTTTACTTGTGTCTCTGTTTTTATGACTAGGCAACTCATTCTATTATCTCCTAATGAAAGTACAGCTCTAAAACTCAGTTTTATGGTTCTGAGGCTGGCTGGTAGTCAGGTTTCCCGAATTCTGTGGTAGCTCTCAGAGAGGTTGATTCCATCAACAGCTGAAAAATATCAAAGTATTAACAGTGCAATGTTGCGCATGGATGGTGTCCCTGTTTGTACTTTGTGCATTGCGGAGGCCACATTTGGAGCCCTTTGTTACGGCTTAGGGTTTATTAGTAGTAATGAGGCAAATGCTTGGGCTATTAGAGAGTGTTCTGAGTACTATCTATGCTTTGAGTCAAGTTCTTCATCAAATTTAAAAATAAATAAAGTACCAAAAACTATAAAACACAAAAAACCAGCTTCATCACCATGTTCTCTAATTAGCATCTGCTAAAGTTGCATCTCTTTATCAAGCTCAACACTTTCATAAGCACTTAAGTGCTAGTGTCTCTTGTGCTATCTACTAAAATTCATTCTCGTGTTACTCGTCATTTAATTAAGTCTCATCCTTTTTCTGTGACTGTTCCTAAGTGCTCCAAAAACTCTTATTTGTCTAGTTTTTTTCCTTGAACATCAGTTCTTTGGAATTCGCTTCCTTCATCTTGCTTTCCTGATTCATATAATTTGCAATCCTTTAAGTCGTCTGTCAATCGCTATCTTGCTCTACAATCTTCATCTTTTCTCTTCCAGTAACTTCCAACTTTAACTAGTGGTTGCTTGCAGTCTTGTTGGAAGCGAAGATGTTTAAAAAAAATTAATATTAATAGTATTTTAAACTAATTTGCAATCTCTCTGCCTTGGTATTGTTTAGTTTGAAATTCTAGTTCTAGTTTGTTTGATATGCTAACTTTTTCTGAAAGAAAAGATTCTTTAATTTCAAACTTGTTTAAATAGAGTTACCAATTACAATGTTTATATATTTCTTATCTCGTTTCATAGAGATAATAAAGAAAAAAAGAACTTTGAATGAGCTTATCGAAATTCTCCTCTTACGTTTTTGTTGTATCTGAAACAAATTATATCAATATTTATTACTCATGAATGATATAGAAATTGAAAGATTTAATAAAAATTGAAGTTTAAGCTTTACCTACTGAACCCAGTTGCAGTGGAGCAGTTTACACATCATCTAACATATATTTTTTTTAATTAATTTTATATGCTTTAATATTTTTTTATACATTACTTTGCCAACAAGAGTGAATTAAAAAAGTTTTATTGATAACATTTTTATCAACTTTTACCCTTACAATATTTTTACTTACAATTTTGTTTTTATCTACAGTTCAAAATGGCTTACTCAACATTAAAAATAAAATTAAAAAATACTTAATGAAATTAAATAATACATGTTGACATCTTCATTACAAAAAAACAATCAATTGAACTCTTTATCAAAAATAACTAAGTTCAATGATAAATTAATAACTTATTTTTAATTTTCAACTTTTTCAACAGTTTTTTCCTTTCTTTTAACTATTCATAACAGAAGAAGTTAAAACGTTTATTTTTACAAGGAATCTTAAGAAAAGTTTTAGCCCTAATACTAACTGCCCTTCAATTTTAAAACTACCATTGATGTGCTGCTATGGGTTTGTACCAGCTCGATAGAGTTTCAAAATAATAACTTTAAATAAAATCTTTGCTTTATATAAACAAAAAAACTATTTAAGTAAATAACTATTTAAGTAAATAACAAAAGTTCGCATTAATAGCTAACATTAATAGTTTGCAATAACTCTCATGTGCAGAGTTTTATTATTTTCGTATTAAAAACTTTAAATGAAATCTTACCACAAACAGTTTACATTTTTTACTGTAGGGTATACACACACAGATATATATATATATATATATATATATATATATATATATATATATATATATATATATATATATATATATATATATATATATATATATATATATATATATATATATATATACATACATACATATACATACATATATATATATATATATATATATATATATATATATATATATATATATATATATATATACATACATATACATACATATATATATATATATATATATATATATATATATATATATATATATATATATATATATATATATATATTCTGACCTTCAATTTTTTACAATTGTGAGTTGCTTATCACTGATAGAAATTCATTATTTCTGGTTTACAGAGAAAGAGAGACAGTTTTAAAAAGTAATTTTATTGTTTTTTATAACAGGCATTAAAGATTATCGTTCTGAGAAAGTTGGTTTATATGCTACATCTAAGCAGCGGCCCATTGAGTATTTAGAGTTCTTAAAGAACCCAAATAAGCGGCAAAAGTATTGGGCACGAAACTATTTAGCATGGCCAATTTTTTCTTCTTTTCAACCAAATGTAAATCATCATTTTTTATCAGCTATGGAAAAACATGGAAATTTACATTGGCTTGTAACACAGAATGTTGATAGTCTTCATTTAAAGGCTGGATCAGTCAGAGTTACTGAGCTTCATGGTTCTTCTGCGAGGTATAAAAACATTAAATTATCATTTTTTTTTTACTTTATTTTTTTTTGGTAATCTAAATTTTTGAGGAAAAATAATTTTAATAAAAAGAATAAAAAAAGTTGTATTCAAATTATTCTTGTTCAACTCAATTATAATTAAATACGAAAATGAATAATAAATTTTTTTTTCTTGTAAGTTGTAAATAATTTATTATTTGTTTTTTTATTTTTTAAACTATTATTACATTTTTAAAAAAAAAAAAAAAAAATGTGATAAATAAAAGTACATTGTTTAATCAACTATAAATTTTACTAATGCGCAAACAGAATACAAGTGTTTTTAATGATTCTTTGTAAGCTTTTAAAACAAGCATTTCTCAATTTATATTAGTGGTCTGTAAAATACAAGTGTTTTTAATGATTCTTTGTAAACTTTTGCTCCTACTCTGATTATCAATAAGAAGCGCTTCTTTATGTTTTTACTACTACTGCAATGACATCTCTCACACAATGACATCTTTAATAAACAGACTTCTAGGGCAAATCCACAAAACCGAATCTTTCAACTCAAAATAATTCCAAATGGTAATTTTTGCAACCTAAGTTTTTGCTATGACTACACAAAAAATTATTTTTATTGTTTATGATAAAATGTGACAACAACTCCGTCATATGTTAGCACTTGGAAACCTTAAAAATAAGATGTGGATAAAACTGTTGAATCATTGAATGGTCAATGATGATGGACCACCATCAAATTAAGCAATTTGTAATTGCTTAATTTGCACATTGGATTTATTTTTAATCGTGTCTTTATTAAGCATTTTTCAAATACAATGTTTCTATCAATAAGCAATTTTTAAATTTAATATTTGTTTATAGTATTAAGCATAGATTTTTAAGTAAAGTAACTCAGAAATAAATAGATAAAAAATCAATTTATGAAAAATATTAATAAATAAATTTAAAAAAACACAATAAATCATAATGAATTAATTGAAGTTCCAAGTTTTTTTTTATTAAGAGTGGTATGTTTAACATGCGGAAATAAAATTAGTCGATTTGAACTTCAAAAGCAGTTGCAACATATAAATTCCAACTGGAGGTCCATTTCTTCCCTAAATGAACAAGGTCCAGATGGTGATGTTTTTATATCTGAATCTGATGCAAATCAATTTAAAATGGTTGACTGTCACAAATGCGGCGGAATTCTAAAGCCTGAAATAGTTTTTTTTGGTGACAATGTTTCTCCCACAGTAAAAGAGCTTTGTTATAAAATGTTATCAGAGTGTGATGGAGTACTTGTCATCGGTTCTTCCCTTCAAGTCTATTCCAGCTTTCGATTTATTATAGCAGCAAAAGAGAAAAGAATCCCAATAACAATATTAAATATTGGAGAGACAAGAGGTGATCCATACGCTTATTTAAAATTACCTTATCGTGCTGGAGAAGTATTACCGAAATTGAGTTTGAAATGGATGACTTAACAAGGCTTTTAAAGTAGGTCGTTTTCGATTATATCTTAAAAATATGAGCTATTGATAATTGACTATTTTAATTTTTGTATTATACATAAATTGTATATATATTTATTAGTGTTGTATTTTAATATAGTTTTAACTACTTTTATGACTTTTTAAATATCGGTTAAAAATACTTAAAAGAAGTAAATAGTAATTTTGTATTATTTTTTTTATTGTAAATCATTTTCACGGATCGTAAAAAATATCTATTAAATGAAACTAAGTAACTTTCCTCCACATGATGTATTTTAATATTTAAAAATGAAGTTGAAGCAATTGATCGAAGAGCTAGTAACCGTTTGTAAATTTCATCGGAGAGCTAGTAACCGTTTACCAGACATCGTTGCATCAACTTGGGAAACAGCCTAATAAAAATATAAACATGATTACAGGATTTAGAAATATTCAACCGCTTCCTGATTTCGCGACTGCTCGTCTTCGTTTTATGCATGCTCATGGCCAACTATAATTATTCGGCTGGGTTTGTAGCTTTTTACGGCATAAAGCTATAAAGCCAGTTTTTTGAAAAAAGTTTCGAGTTTTTTACAGAATATGCTTAAATAATAATTAAAAACATACTAAAGAGAATTAAGTATTACCATTTTACTAAATCTCGTATCTTAGCTTAGAAGTTAGGCTCTAGAGACTTGAAAAATTTCAACAGCGTCATTAACAAAGGTAAGTATAATATTCCAAATCAAATTCATGGGACTGACCTTATTACCTCTCCTAAGGATAAGGCAGAAATATTTGCAAAGAACTTTTCTTTTAATTCGACTCATGAATCTAAAGGCCATACTCCTTCTGTCATTCCATTTAAACAGGTTAACGCATTGTTAGACATTCAAATCACTCCAGCGTCCGTTGTTAAAGTCATATCTCAGTTAAAATCTTCAATGGCTTGTGGTCATGACAACATTACTCTTATAGTCTTACTAAAGTAAACTATTTAATAAGTGCTTGACTGAGTCTTTTTTCCTGCCTGCTGGAAAATGGCATCTGTGGTTCAAATTTTACAAAAACTCCGAAGAACATTCTGACCCCTCCTATTATTGTCCGATCAGACTTCTTTCTGTTATTAGCAATTGTCAACAAATTTTTCACATCCCATCTTGTGTCAAAAAACTTACTGTCAAACAATCAATACGGTTTTCGATCCTCTCGCTCTACGGCTGACTTGCTAACTTCTGTGACAAGCAGTTAGGAAGTTAGCTGTGAAAGATTTTATCGTGCACAAGATGGGAGCGGCGCACAATGAATCCAAATCACAAAAATGTGGCCAAAAGTCGTTTTTCAAAAGTGTTCCAATATATATATTTTTTATAATTTAGAAAGTATATTTACTCAATTGCTGAAAAAAATATTTTGCAGAATTTTTAATACGCCCTTTATAAGTTTTGGGAGTGATCTATCACGCTTAAAAAATAAAATAAAAATTCCCAGAATAATTCTCGAATTTTTGTATTTTTTTTTAAATAAGAGACTTTTTATATCATTTACAACATTTGTGATTTTTTTTTAAATTTCATTTTCTTATATTATTGTTAATATTGTTTTAATCAAAAAAAAAGTAATAACTCGATATTTCAGCGATTTTGGGTTTTTGAAGAAAGGAGTAAAATTTTTTAAATATGTATTTTCACGGTCACAAAAAGGTATAAAGCTTAAAATGTCCACTTTTTACCCCTCCTAAATTTTTACCACATTATTATGTGTTGGGTATAAAACAAATAATTTTTAGCTGCTCGAATTTGCTCCATTTTGGTTTTATTTCAATTGTTTCAGGTCATTAGAAAAAGCCCGGGGGGGAGGGAAGACTTTATTTAAGCATCTTTATAACTTGAGATCTTTAAAAGTTTATATATATACATACATACATACATACATACATATATATATATATATATATATATATATATATATATATATATATATATATATATATATATATATATATATATATATATATATATATATGTATATGTATATATATGTATATATATATATATATATATATTTGTATGAACCAATATTTGCAACATTTAGTAATATTGTAAAAATTATTTTAAAAATATTTATTGTTCATCAAGCAAAAGATTTGAAACTTCAGAATCTAAGTTAACAGCACCAATAGATTTAGTTATTTTGAAGATGAATGATGATACTATTGGATCACTACGTAACAGCAGATAATGATATTGGTTTTCCATTGCATTTTTTCTTGAAATTTTACATGTATGGTTTAGTCTTGCATTTCGAATGTATTTATTTTGTGCTTCCTGTGCCTCTTCTGAATATATACCTATTGGGAGTTCAAAGCAATCAGAAATTTGATAACTATGTTCTAATAGCTTGTGTACTGTAGGTGGCATTATGTTTTATTTTCAATTATTATTACCAGTTATATTTTCAATTATTATTTCAGAAGTAGCTAAACAATATTTTTTGAAGGCCCTCAAATCAAGGTGGTATCCACTGCACACAGCTTTCATTATATTTCTCAATCTAACAATTATTTTAACATCAACTCCTGTAATGTTTGCAAAAGTATCAGCATTGTCAAATGCTCTTCTGGCTGTGTTACCTGTGTTTGAGGAACCTTAGCCATGCTTTGGCATATTGCCAACAAGGCTGAGCTCGCTTCTAAACCGATTTTGAATTTCATTTTTTTGCTCAATAACAGAAATGTTCTTTTGATCTTTCCTAATATTTTTTTAATTTTCATTTTATATCCTAAGTGTAGCACATACTCAAAAAGTCTAACCCAGCAATGTAAAGTAGATAATCCCATAGTAAGAGATTTTTTATTTGGAGTAAACATTCTGATTTTTACTAAATTGTTCATCTTACTCGGTTTTGCAAAACAAACATTGCACTATTGTGATGAATTCGAAAACAAGCATTTACTGACTTGCCATCCAACATAGACAATTCAACAACAATTTTAATTTTTAATGGAACAGTGCTTTTTATTACTGAGAAAATCTAGATCTAAAATATAGTCTTGCAGATTTTCGATTTGTTTTCTAAGATTTATTTCTTCTGCTGCAATGAGTTCATTTGTTTCCTTTAGGTATTGTAGTTCAAGAGATCTACAAAAATGAGGGCTGGATGGTTTAGGATTTTTCCAGATGTTTGAACCCCCAACTTTTAATTTCAAAGGAACGATTGCAGTTTGAAATACTGACTGTTCATTCTGCATTTCAGTAGTAAGATCAGTATCATCAAACCTTTGATTATAAATACTTTGTGAAGATGCACCATCCATGCCACATTTCAAATTGAATACTTCATGTGTAACTGTTTCATCTAAATTTTGAAGCTGCTCAGAATTTAGTTTCAAAATTCGAAGCAAGGTATGGTTAACCATGTTCTGCAAACTACACTTTGCAGACGTTTCTGTAATATGCAAACCCTTTGGGTATAACATATTACACATTTTCTGGGATAACAATCTGCTTTTGATTTTAGGATTGCTTTTAATGGGGGATAAATGTCAGCATTTTGCATAAGAGATGTGTGTCGAATAATCTGTTATTGTAAATCACTCAAATCACATTGAATTTTAAGTGATAAAGCTTGATCTGCAGATATTATAGTTGGCTAATAATTATCAGATCGGTAAGTTTGGCCTTGTTGATCTTTAGAAAAATTTTTAATATTCTCTCCCAAATCGGATTTTCCAGGATTTGATTTTGCACGTACAACAACAGCTTCTGCTAATTCTTCAGTTGTATGAGTTTTAGCCAAACTAAAATAAAAATAGATAACATCGTTATTTGATAAACTATTTCCATTATGATAATGTAAAAAGATGATACTATGGAGAACTGCCTAAACCACACAAGTATGGAACTGTAGGCGTAAATTTTCAACAACAAAAAACTGTGTTCGATGACCTCCTTACATTATTCTAATGGAAGATAGACTTCTAGAACAGGATTGAGTATTGTTATTGTGGCACCATCACTAGGAAGATTACTATCCAAGGTTTAAGAGCTCCTCTTACCTCTTATTTTATATTAGAGTTTCCTGCTCCACCACGACTAAGGTGTCTCACCTGCCTGCTATATATATATTTTTATTAAAACTTATGTTTTTAATCAGTGGCTTTTAAAAATAAAAATAATAGTTCTAAATTAGAAGCTACCTTAAAACTTTCCTCATTTTTGTTCTTAATGACTACTCTATCCATTCTTTTTCTGGTCGTCCAGTTTTTAAAGTTGAATCAAGTTTAGTATTTTGATTCTGAAACAACTCACCCTCTAACCAGGGCACTTCTTGTTTATTTAATCTTTTAAAATTACGACTATGCTTAGCATATTTAACTCTAAATTTATAAATAAAAAGTCTAATTTTTTCTGAGAGTCCTACTTCAGACTGTTCTTTATTGGTTAGCAATTTATTTTTTGCTTCAGTTTCTAAAACGGCTTGCAAATTCGCATGATAAATACCAACTTCTTGAAATATATTTATTAGTTTAAATCTTTTTATATTTAATCAACAACAAAGAAAAAACACCTGTATAATCTTCTAGAGGCACTCTTTGCAATAAATATTTTATGAAAACAAAGCTATAAACTTACTTTACAGAAAAAGACTCTATGTTGAGTTTAAATACAGTTAGCATCTGTTTAAAGTAAAAAGATTGCACAAAGTTCACTTTCTTTTAAAAAAAAAAATCGGAATTTTTCGAAATTTTGCGAAAAAGTGGCCAAAAGTTTTGGCCACTTTTTCGCAATTTGGACTCATAGTGCGGCGAGGCTGGGGCTATTGCTCTTGACATATCTAAAGCTTTCAATAAAGTTGGGCATTCTGGTCTTCTTCGTAAGATCGCTTTATATGGCGTATCTGGGAAAATTTGTGATACTATCAAATCATTTCTTTTCAACCGCTTTAATAAAATCATTTTCGAATTCCAACACTCTTCTTCATTTCCACTAACTTTTGGGATGCCTCAAGATTCGATCGTTGGTCTTGTATTTTTTCTTATATACATTATTGATTTTCGTGACAATCAAACATCTAAAGTGGCTCTTAATGCTGACGACTTAACTTATACTTCTGTCTTTACAAAAACTCTTATCTTAACGATCTTAGAACTATGTCAGATGCTAACTTTGCAATTGGTTGACCATATGTACAATCAATCGCAAAGTTTGCAATTGGTTGACCATATGTACAATCAATTGCAATTGGTTGACCATATGTACAATCAATCGCAAAGTTTGCAATTGGTTGACCATATGTACAATCAATCGCAATTGGTTGACCATATGTACAATCAATTGCAAAGCATCTGATAGGGTTGCTTTTCTTTATCGTGCTTGCTATTATCCTACTTCTGATTCCATCCTCTACCTCTGCAAATCTCTTAATCGTCCTTATATGGAATACTGTTGTCACATTTGTTCGCCTTTTTTTTCCCGCACTCCAATTTTTTAGAACTCTTCATGTTTTCCTAACTCATAATACAGCCTTCAATTTTTAAATCTCCTGTCCAAGGGCGGATCCAGCATTTTTTGGTATTGGAGCCTGGGAACAAAAAAGCCCCAAAATTTGCGACGCCAATGCCCTAAGACTTTATTGACACGTTTAGGGAAACGTGTCAATAAAGTCTTAGGGTTAAATTTCATAGAATAATCTTTTAGCGTTCAAAATTATGACCACAAAAAGTTTTTTACCCCCTCGCTAGTTTTGGGGTTTTTTTGTTACCAGGCTCCAATCACTGAAATTTTTGTTAAGCGTCTTTATTTGACATAAGCTTAAATAATTAAATGTTTAGAGTTTGCTCCATGTCTGGAAGTGAGCAAAAGTTAAAAAAAATCTCAAACACGAAAAAATGCTGGATTCGCTTATGTTAACTTTATTTTTTGTTTTCTAATAACTCCCAACTTAATAGTGGTTGCTTGCAGTCTTGTTAGGAGCGAATTCGATTTTTAAAGAAAAAAATCAATTTTTTAATATAAGTTCTGTAAAAATAACAACAATAAATAAAAATCAAAATGCTTTCTTTTAGTTCTTTTAGAAACGAAAGCTACAGCCTCGTCATTTCATTTTCCGTCATTGATAATGATTTGCTTATTGTTAAAATCTTTCCATATTCTCAAAAGTCCAAGAAAGTTAATTTTGTAAAATATACAACATATTTTACAAAAATAACCTACTCTATGTTAATCATAAAAAATAATAACTCAACAGAGCATGCAATTATCAAATTTGTAGATGAAATTTTAAAATCTTTTAAACAGTTAAAGTATATCTTTGGTATCTTTATCGACCTATTGAAGGCCTTCAATACGGTTGACCGTCACATCTTACTCAAAAAACTGAACTACTATGGAGTAAATAACTAAGCGTTAAGGTGGTTTAGAAGTTTCTAAACAAACCGAAAACAGTTTGTTGTTAGTAATGACAACTATCAAAACAATTGTTTAAATATAACCTGTGGAGTTCCACAAGCTTCAATCTTCGGACCACTCATTTTTTAATCTACATAAACGATCTAAATAAAGCTACTAATCTGATGAACATTATTTTTGCAGATGATACTAATTAGTTTTGTCAGAAAATGAAATTTGTCGTTTATGTACGTTTCACACTTTTTACTTAATTTTATTTTTAATCTGTCAGTTACGAAATAATATGTGTTGAATAATATATCTTGAACTTTTCTTTTCCTACTAATGTATTATTTTCACCTTTTCCTTCGTCAAGCTGGGATTTAGTTTTTTTTTTTGCCATTTTTTATCTTGTGCATAAAGGTTAAACCCAAATTCATCCTTTGCTAACTGTTCATAATGGTCAAAGTTATCTCTCAAACTGTCAAAAAAATTTAAGAAACGTTTTATAAAGTGAAACTACACTTACAAGATCGATATTGACACTTTTTTATTAGTTTTGTTAAAACGCTCTTTTATTTTATCCCAAGATCATTATGACCGATTCTAGTCTTTTCAGGAATTTCAGGATATCATAAGCTTTGTTGTGTGTGTTTCTTTTTTTATCAGTGATAGCCATTTGCAATGCTGTAATTATTTTAGACGATCTATCCGATAGTGCTTTGCATGCCTCATGTCTAGCTGACCATATAGTTAGAGAAAGAGTTTTTAAAACATGACTGTCTGGTTTAAAATGAGTAAAGAATATTTCCCAGCGATGAAATAAAATTGTAAAAAAGTTATACTTGAATTGTACCAAAAAATGTTGATGCTTTTTTGTAGCATCCCACCGCTTATGAGCCTACCAAAATCAATGAATGAGCTGCGCAAGGAATGTAGCATACAAGTGGAATAACTTATTTTAGCCTGGCTTGAAGGGCAGAATAAACACCCAATAAACATATATTAGAAGCGTTTTTGCATGACTGCCCACGTCAGTTTTGCAAAGTACTTTGACAGAGTAGACAACACTGCATTTGCAAGTTCTTCAGAATTGTGTCCTGCATTAGAAACGAAACACAAAATTCTTTTTATTGAAAAACCGCCTGGTTTCACATGTTTTTTAAAAAATGCCAACTGATCAAAATGACTTGAATCAGGTGTAGAGTCTCCGGTGATAGAAAAATATTTAGCTGCTTGAATGTTAGCATTAATTTCCTTTTGTTTCTTAAGAATAATTAACTCTTCGTATGTTGTAGATAAAAGATAAAAACTTATTTCACTCCCAGTATTACCATAATAGGCGATGTGCTGTGATAAGAACGACATCAAATTCCGCTTTTAGCTTTATTGCCATTAAAAAGTTGCCGTTATGTAATGATCTTGTGTTTACCATAAAAGCAGGCTTCATGTTACTAAAAATTACACGGCAACTTCCACCCGTTTCAGAACTTTACGCCAATGATAAAATTCTTTGTCTAATTTTGTCTGTAGCTTCCATCTATTCTGATACTATTATTTCCTTTTTTTAATACAGATATAATGCACAAATTATGATCAAATGAATTTTCGTGTTCAAGCAATCTATATAAATTTTCCAGTCATAAAATCGTTCAGTTTAACAGAGGAAACTGAACTCATACTTACTGAATAGCTCAAGTAAGATCGATGTTTCGCTTTATCGTTCTTAAATGTTCTTTCAAACCATTATTTTGAACACTAAAGAGTTTGATTTGAATAATGGCGCTAATTTGTTAAAGCAAATTTTGGATCAATATTTCGACCAAATCCCTGTTTGAAAGCACACTCGCGCTTTGTACTTGACTTTGTCTGGACTGACTCGCTTTGGGTGTTGAAGATTCAAATTAGCTACATCTAAATCCTCAAAATAGTTTGATTCAAGGCTAGTACCACGTTCAACTTGATAACGAAATTGTTTATCATACGCACTCGTAGTCGCAGTGTAAAAGTTTAAGTTGATATTATTTTTATATGTTCTTTTTTTTTTATATGTTCTTTTTATTTTTATATGTCGTGATATCATTTTTATATGTTCTTTTATTTTTAGAACTTTCACTAGTTTTGCTGTTTTTTTGTTCTTCACCTTCCTTGAGCCCCATTAAGTTTTTTCATCCGTTTAATTTGGAGTAATAACTTCCACGTTTTAAAGTGGTTTTAAGCAAAAATAATGTTAACAAGATATTCTTTTTTTTCTTCTTATTTTAACTATCTTTACTTCCAACAAGGCTGCAAGCAACCACTATTAGAGTTGGAAGTTACTGGAAGAGAATATATGAATTTTATAAAGCAAGATAACGATTAATAGACAACTTAAAAGATTGCAAGCTATATGAATCAGGAAAACAAGAAAAAGGGAGCGAATTTCAAAGAACTTCCAAAGAATATTCGAAGAAAAAGATTAGAAGAATAAGAATTTTAGGAGCATTTAGGAACAGTCACAGTAAAAAGATGAGACTTAATTAAATGACGAGTATAACGATATACACGAGAATATATTTTAGTATATAGTACAAGAGCCGCTAGCTCTTTAGAGCAGCGCCCATTATAGTATTTATTGAAAAGAGAAATAGAAGCAACATTACAATGTGACTTTGGTTGAAGGTTGGCTGCAAGAGCAGGTCCAATTATGTTTACAATGCGTTTTTACACCTTGCCTAAAAGAGAATGGACATCATTTGAAGATCTGCTCCAGATATGACAACAGTATTCCATATAAGGACGGATTAGAGACGGCGAGCACAATAAAGCAGATGCTAATTTCGCAATAGATTTGATATATGGTTTCTAAGAAAGATCGGAAGTAAATTCTAGAAGACAAAGGGTAGATAAAACACCGATTACATTACCGTTCGTGAATATAGGAAGATCTAGATTACTAAGATAACGATTAGCTAAAAAAAATTAATTTTTATCTGAGTAAAGTTCACCAGCTACTGAAAGCCCTATGCTGTAGCAGAAGTGAAATCCTTTTCAAACTTAAATGTCTCCTCCATCAGAAAATGATAGCTTCTTATCAAGACTAGAATAAACCGTAGTATCATTAGCAAACAGTTAATGTAAATTAAGAAAAAATTAAGGACCAAGAAAAGAACCTTGAGTTGAAGTTACAGGATATAAAGAAGAGTGCTGTCTATTGAGGACAACTTTTATACTACGATTAGTAAGGAAGGATTCAATAATCTTAAAGATGTTACCTGATACACTGTAAAAAGAGAACTTATGGAAAAGACCAGCTTGCCATATATATCTATATATATACGTATACATATATACATAAAATTGATTTTTTGACGAGATTAAATAAAAATAACTACATAATTTTTAGTATTAAAAGTTTCATGCGTTTTGCAATCATCAGATAAAAAATACATTGCTTTTTTCGTTAAAAAAAATCTACTCTTAATAAACATCGCGACAAAAACAAGAATATTATTACAAAATTCCTCAAATGAAAAAAATGGAATCACTGGTTTTAATTTAAAGTATAACCCCCCAAAAAAGATAAAAAAAGAAAAGAAAAAGAAATATAATATGGTTCTACTCCCCGTATAGTAAAAGGGTTTCTACCAATGTTGGACATATCTTCCTAAATTTAATCGACAAACATCCCACCCCCTAAGTAAACTATTCAATCGAAATACTATCAAAGTGAGTTACGGCTGCACCAAAAATATCGAAAGAATAATAAAAAGCTACAACAAGAAAATCATTTCAGAAAGACCAAAAGAATAGCCACCCTGCAATTGTATAAATAAAGAAAACTACCCTATAATAGGAAAATGTAGAGCTTCTAATGTTATTTATAAATGTATAGTATCTCCCCCCCCCCCTCCTTAACACTCCAGAAAAAGTATATATTGGCCTAGCAGAAGGTGAATGAAATAAAAGATGGGCTAACCACAAACACTCATTCATCAACAAAAAGCTGAAAAATTCAACCACTCTATCAAAGTATATATGGCAGATAAAAGAAAATTCAAAAATAACACCCGAATTAACCTGGTCAATTATTAAACAAATCCCCGCTTACGGCAGCGTAACAAAAAAATACTTGCTTTGCCTTCATGAAAAACTGTGCATAATATCATACAAAGGTATGCAAGAATTATTAAATAAATAACAGAAATAATATGTAAGTGCCGTCACGAAAACAAGTTCTTGCTTGACAACCACGAGCCCAAAAATGAAAAAACCAAACCACGCTCGCAAATACACTCTAAAAACAATCCGTTAGAAAAAGCAACAGATTACTTTTTTCCGTTAAATTAACGAAGTAGTTCGTAACCAAAAATCACAAAATTAACGGAGTAAAATAAACTATTAACGGATTTTTCGAAATTTCGTTAATTCAACGGATTAAATATTCAAATCCGTTGAAAAACAACTGAAGTTTTTGTTAAAAAGGGTTTCTATAAGAAATTATGAAGTGCATTCTCTGTAGATTATTTTTTTAAGTCTTGTTTGTTTGATTTATATTCGTCAAGTTCTTTATTTATAAATGATAAATTTTTAAAAGGCGATCTTCTTAAACCATATTTAAATTGTAGATAAAAGTTTGTTGCAGTAAGCTTATTTTGCCATTTTTTAAATCGCCGTGGAAATTTTTTAAATCGCCTACCGAAAGTCGGTAGCCAAAAAAATAAAAATTTGCCTACCGAAAGTCCGTTTTATTGGCTAAGAATGTCACGTGTTAAAAATTTAATCTTGTTTATATTTTTTATTACCACATTTTTCGAAGTATTTTTCATATAGCTGTTTTCATAACTTACTTTATTGTGTTTCTAGCGAAAGTATGGATTTTTCATGCTCTGATTCTTTTGCATCATTGGCAGTTTTAAAAGAAGCTATTAGGAAGTACGAAGATACTTCTTTTATAAAGTTGTGGGTAAGAGATGCTAGAACTATTGAGGCTGCTAGGTAGCGATTCCACGGCTTAACAAAAAACATTTGACGTTTGACAAAAAACACGTAATTTTCATAAACTTTGCTCTGTTATATCTTTTTGTATGGTTAAGCTAGCGCCTTGAGGTTTTTTGCATCAGTTAGTGTTACTCAATTTCTTTGCAACCGTATATAGAAAGTATTAAGCTTTGTATGGCTTCATTTATATATTACCCATATCTTGAGACCACTTTTCATAAAAAAACTTGCCGCGGGAACGTTTTTTTAAAACGAAGCTTTTGAAGGTAAGGATTCCTAAGATCTTAAACACATCTAATTTTTATGAAACTTTCCATATTTATTAAGAAAAGGACGGGGAATCTAATGGAATCTGGACGTTTTTTAACATCTATACAAAAAATTTTAGTTCTCAGCGTTTAAAAACTTCAAGGTTGATTTATATTAAAAAAAAAGTGTTTTTGAAAAACGTCCAGGTGGAAATTGCAAGTTTAGCCTTTCCTCTATTTAAAACAAGTATTTACTTAAGTTTACCTAAAGAATTGGTACTTAGGATTTGCATATATAAATTATGTGTATATATATATGCTTTTGTTCGCGTATTTAATGACGTTATCTGTTTTGATTTTTGCGTTTGTTTTGGTTAGATTATGAAAATTAAATTGAAAGTGAAAGTATAATTCTTAAAATTTTAATCAAATGAAAATACATCTTTTCCTTTTTCCCAGGTAAAAGGTCTGCATTCTTCAAGAAAGTTAAAATCTTGATTTTTACTATTTTAACTACAGGTTGCTCTTATTTAAACTGTTTTTTTCAAAACAAAAACCTGAAAATAGTATTCAACAAAAGCTTATGAAAATGGAGTTGTGTAAGAAATTTATTATATCTTTTTATATTTATTTGCCTCTATTTGTTTGTTGATTAAATACTATGAACTCTTGTAATAATTATTTTAATTCCTTTTTTTTTAGGTGTTGACATTAACAATAGTCTCACCAAAATGGTTGCTCCATCTATAAGTCAAGAAAGTAAGTCAAAATTTTAAATTAGGAATACTGTAGCACAAATTTTTTTCATTTTATTAATTCAATTTATTAGAACCAAAATAATCCACCCCTTATTTTTCTTTATGTCACTTAAATTAAGTTTAATTTTAATTTTAGTATCTGACACTGTTATGGATTATCTTAATATTAATGGAGGCATTGTATCCCTCAAAAATCCAGATTTGGTTTTAACCAATCGCCATTTTTTACAAATTTGTAAAGAAAAAGATAAATTTAACTTGACATGGCCAAATCTTTCAGTATTTTTTACATCCTTGTTTAAATACCCTATATCTAGAGTTATGCTGATCAAGTGCCTTCAAAAGTCAAAAGATTTTATTGCAAAAGTAAATCGTGCCAAAAATTTTGATTTAAGAAAGTATTTTTTAAGCTCTGCTTTATCTTTTATTGGTGCTTTTCCGGATGTTGTTGGTTTGTCACCTTCTAATGCTTGTTCTACCCCAACTTCTATCCACAATAGTGATATTGTTCCAAATCAAATTACTGTTTCTGTATCTTCTGATTTGAACTTGCAAATTGCTAATGATGATTTTTTGTGTTCTGTTACCCCAAACTCTATTGTATACACCCCTTTAGGAAATGATTCTGAAAATTTTCTTCTTGAAGCGCAAGTTAATGAAGTGAATCTGCCAGTTTCCAATTCAGATAAAAAACTACCTATATTATCAGGTGATTTGGCCTATCAAATAAAAAAATACAAACAGAGAATTAATTATCTTAAATTACAAAACAGACAAATTAATAAAAGATGTAATGAATATAAAAGAAAATATCAAGCAATCTTGTCAAAATATAATGTCAGAAATGTCAACAAAAGAGAAGTTAGAAAGGATTGTAGGATTAACCAATTGTTGCAAAAAAATTTTAGATTAGAAAAAGAAATTGATTTGGCTAGAAAACGTTCACAATCAGATAGACAAAAGGCATGGTATTTTAAGAAAAAAATTGAAAACACTGTTTTGAAAACATCTGATGAAGCGAATGACTCAATCTTAAAGGAGAGTTTAAATTACTTTGAAAATCTTTCAGAAGAGCTGAAGGAAAGAGTTAACTTTTTTGAAAAAAATGTAATTGATGTTTTTGAAGGAGGTAGATATAATGATGAAATTCGCTCTGTATATTATGACCTTTTAAGTAAAAATGTTTCTGTTAACAATGTTGAATCAGTTATCAGAACTGTACTACAAAAAATGGCTGGAATTTCATGTGGCACACTTCCAAAAAAATCTTTGGCTGCTGAATTTTTTAGTGAAATGAACCTTTTATCAAAAGCACAGGTTAGAGAGGCTATATTGGATAGTACACACAATGTTCTTCATACAGATGGCACAAAGTATAATTTTAGAGAGATTGGTAGTTTTCAAGTCACAACGTCATCTGGAAGCTACACGTTTGGGATAGAAGATATGTTTTCAGGCGAGGCACAATCTTATTTTGGAGAGCTAAAAAATTTACTCACTGATATGTCTCAGATATTTTCTCCTGAAAAAGAAAACTATGAGGATGATCTTCGGAAGCTTATTTTTTCATTCAAATCTTTGATGACAGATCGCACCATAGTTAATTCAAGTTTTTTTAGCCAATTTAAACATTGGAGAGAAGCAATTTTGCCTTTTGTTGTTGAAAACTATGAACTACTTCCTTTAAATGAAAAATTAAAAATTTCTCAAATGCATCATGTTTTTTGTGGCTTACATGTTATCCATAATTTAGGAATATATGCAGAAAAAGCAATCATAGAATGGGAAAAAGTGGTTGAGCAGGAAGGTAGTGTTCATGGTGGTTTTATAAATTCTCAAAACTCACGTACCTTTGATATTTTGTATGAACTTTCAAAACTTACAAGCTATAGACATGGCGATCAACGGAACGGGAAAGCTGATGAATGGAGGGCATTTTTGCGTAAAAAGTTTTCAAAAAATTTTATGGTTTCATTTCTGCATCATCGGTTTAACATTATATTTTTACTTGGTGGAGCAACGTATTTTCATAAAGATCATCTTAAAGAATTTGTTTTTAATCTTGATGGTTCAAATTTCCTTCATGAATCAAATAGGCATGATATTGACAACATAATTTTTCATGCTTCAACCAGAGCTCTGGGAATTTTTAATAAACTGATATCAGGACCTCTTTTTCGTATTATTGAAGAAGAAGGTCATATTTTTTCTTTAAATACCGTTTGGTCGCAAATGTTTAATTATTTTGTTTATTGTTCTTCTGATGCATCAATAATGTTAAGTGGTTCTACATTTTTTGATGTCAAATATCTCACTAAGGATGAATTGTTTGATTGTTTGTTGAACACGAACAACATATAACTTCAAAACACAAGAATGTTTTGAAGTTATATGTTGTTCGTGTTCAGTTATGATCCAGAGTCAGTTAAGAGACCAATTGCCTGGAGGGAAATATCACAATCCAGATGTTGGTGTCCTTGAGGAAACTCAAAACTGTCCGCGTACTAACATTGTGTCTGAACGTGACTTTGCTTCTTATGACCGCAGGTTAAAAATGAAACCTAACATGACAACAGTAGCTGCAGCTGGTGTCATCATGTTTAACAATAACAAAACAGCTGATTGGATATATGGGAAATCCCAGGAAGAATTGGCAAGGCTAGTTTTACTAGCAAGGCGAAATAGAAAAGGATATATCAGAAAGTACAGAGAAAAAAAAGCAAATATATTGCAGTACAAAATCGATGAGATGGACAAGCGCAACTTAGAAAAGGAAATAAAGGAGCAAAAGGCAAGCGAAGAAAAAGAGTTTTTGACAACAGAAATTGGGAAGGATGGTGGTTTAATTTTGTGTAAAGAGGATTTTGAGCAAATCTTAGGTACTGAAAATGAAATTGTAATGAAGTTGCAAAGACAAATTAAATTTCGAAAAAAAGTACTACAGCAAAAATTTCCAGAAAAGTGGCTACAGTTAGGAGAAAAGGTAAAAGGTGAAAATTACAAAAAATTTGGTATAGAGGCGTTAAAAACAAACCTGCTATCAATTTTTAAGTTTTTAAAAGATGCTCCAGAACAACGAGCAAATACAATAAAATGTTCAGTCATCAGACAGAATAATGAAAGACAAGAAATGTTGTTAACATTAAAAAAAAAGGTCAGATTAGAGGGTGACACTAGATTATTAATGGAAACTAGAAAAATAATAAGAGCAGGCACATCAAAGGGAGGGGTTCCAAAGTTTTTAGGAAAAAGAATTAAACATAAAATGGTAGATGAAGGTGGAAAGGATGTATGGTATTCAGGGCTCGTAGTAAGTGTTTTAGATGACAATGAATTTGATGATGAATGCGAGTTTGAGATACTATATGACGGATTTGAGGATAAATACGATATCGAGTTAGTCAAAGAGTGGAGGATGAAATGTGTTGTGATAGAGGGAAAGGCTGATGGTTATGTGGAGGGCGAAATTCGAAAAAAACAAAAATGTTGTTAATATTGTTTTTGACGCAATGTCAATTCAACTTCAATTTATTGCATTTATATTTGCTATTATTATTATTCAATTTAATGTCTTTATGTTTGTAATCTGTTTGGTCATCTGGAGCAGTGTTTGCGCACCCACAATTCTTTATATGTATATTTGATTTCTGTTGGACCTCTGCAGCCATGACAACATACTGGTAAGTTATGTTTTCTATTTTTGCGCTGATGTACCATTAATATATCTATCCTTGTGTTTAGGTATTTGTGAGTCATTATATGTATATTTTTGTAGGTGCATCTACAAGTCATAATATGAATACCTGTCTTCTGTTCACCTCTACAGCGGTGTTGATCTACTGATTAGTAATTATTTGTATGTTTGTGTTTATGCACCCGTAAGTCATTATATGTATGTTTGTGTTTATGTACCCGTCAGTCATTATATGTATGTTTGTGTTTATGTACCCGTCAGTAATTTTGTGTATGTTTGTGTTCTGTTGGACCTCTGGAGCGGTGTTGACGCATCCGTAAGTCACTATATGTATGTTTGTGTTTATGTACCGGTTAGTCATTATGTGTATGTTTGTGTTCTGTTGGACCTCTGGAGCGGTGTTGACGCACCCGTAAGTCACTATATGTATGTTTGTGTTTATGTACCCGTCAGTCATTTTGTGTATGTTTGTGTTCTGTTGGACCTCTGGAGCGGTGTTGACGCACCCGTAAGTCACTATATGTATGTATGTGTTTATGTACCGGTTAGTCATTATGTGTATGTTTGTGTTCTGTTGGACCTCTGGAGCGGTGTTGACGCACCCGTAAGTCAATATATATATGTTTGTGTTTATGTACCCATCAGTCATTATGCGTATGTTTGTGTTCTGTTGGACCTCTGGAGCGGTGTTGACGCACCCGTAAGTCACTATATGTATGTTTGTGTTTATGTACCCGTCAGTCATTATGTGTATGTTGGTGTTCTGTTGGACCTCTGGAGCGGTGTTGACGCACCCGTAAGTCACTATATGTATGTATGTGTTTATGTACCAGTTAGTCATTATGTGTATGTTTGTGTTCTGTTGGACCTTTGGAGCGGTGTTGACGCACCCGTAAGTCAATATATGTAAGTTTCTGTTTATGTACCTGTAAGTCATTATATGTATGTCTATGTTCTGTTGGAATTGTATGTATGTCTGTGTTCTCTGGTACAGCATTCATGCACGCGTAAGTCATTATATGTATATTTATGTTTTGTTAAAGAAAAAAAAAGTTTTTAGACCATGAAGGAACATATACAGTAAAATGATGCTGAATGATTACTCACACAAATAAGAATTTTTGTAGCACTTAGGGACAGTCACAGTAAAAGGATGAGACCTAATTGAATGATAAGTAATAAAAGAATGAATTTTAGCAGATGGCATAAGAGACACTAGCTCCTTAAAACATCACCCTTTATAGTATTTGTAGAAAAGAGTAAGAGAAGCAACACTATGACAGTGCGACAATGGTTGGCTACAGCGGCAGGTCTTGGTATTCTATAATTATTTTTATTTTTAATTTTTGTTAATAAACTTGTGTCACCCTCTAATCTGAGGTTTTGTTAACAACATTTCTCTTTTCTTTTTGATTTTTTTTTCGAAATTTATTTGTCTTTGCAACTTTATTACAATTTCAGTCACAATAAAAGGATAAGACTTAATTGAATGACGAGTAACACGAGAATGAATTTCAGTAGATGGCACAAGAGACGCTAGCTCTTTAGAGCAGTGCCCATTATAGTATTTGTAGAAAAGAGGAAAAGAGAAAGAGAAGCAACATTACGACGATGTGATAATGGTTGGAGGTTGGCTGCAAGAGCAGGTCCAACTAGGTTTACAATGCATTTTTGAACCTTGACTAAAAGAGAAAGGTCATTATTGGAAGATCCGCCCCAGATGGGGCAACAGTATTCCATACTAGGAAGGATTTGAGATTTATAGAGATAAAGAATAAAATCCGGAGTAAGAAAGTGTTGAGCTCAATAAAGAGATGCAACCTTAGCAGATGCTAATTTTGCAATGGATTTGATATACAGTTTCCAAGAAAGATAGGAAGTAAGAGCTAATCCTAGAAGACGAAGGGTAGATGACTCATGGAGTACATTACTGTTAATAAATATAGGAAGATCTAGATTATGGAGATAACGATTAGCTGAAAAAAATTATGTTTTCTTTGAGTTAAAGTTCACCAGCCACTGTGAGCCTAATGCTGTAGCAGAAGTGAGATCCTTTTTAAGCTCAAATGCCCTCTTCAAGCAATCAGAGAGTGTTGCGTTCTTATCAAGGCAGGAATAAATGGTAGTATCAGCTGTAAAATGAGGCGATTGAAATCCATAGTGATTATCAGAAAGTAAGTTATTAGATTCAAGAGGAGAGCATAAGTGTTTGTTAATTAAAGACTCAAAACCCTTGCTTATAATTAGACCATTAGATATATCTACCTTCTTCAAAAACGTCAATTACATGTTACAAATTAAAATGTCTTTATTTGATAGGTGAAATCACCAGGTAATATAGGTAGTATCCAAATTAGAAACTGGAAGATTCACTTGATTAAATTGCGTTTTAATAAGAAAGTTTTTAGAACCATTTCCTAAAGGGATGTATGCAATAGAAGTTGGGGTAACAGCATGAAAAGTCATCATTAGCAATTTTCAAAATTAAATCAGAAGGTACAACAACAGTAATTTGATTGGGAACAATTTTACTATTGTGGATAGAAGTAGGGGTAGAGCAAGCATCAGAAGGTAACTACTTTTAAAGTTGGAAGTTACTGGAAGAGCCTAGATGAAGTTTATATATATATATATATATATATAAATATATTTTTTTTTTGTTATTCACCTCCTCAAGGCCAAGAAGGCCACTACAGATGAGGAGGCTACTTAATAGTGGTTATAACCCTCTCTCAACTCTATAACTCCGAAACACGAACCTCGATGAACAAGGCCGCTGCTCGGAGAAACTAGTTGAGCGCAGTACTACCAGGGGCGTGGTAGGGATCGAACTCGGAACCTCTCGCTTATGAAGCGAGCGTTTTACCACAACACCACTACTGCATATATAGCTAGATAACAATTAACAGACAACTTAAAAAATTGCAAAAAGATGGGTAAGTCCATAATGCCAGACTTTATCAAAAGCCTTTGAGATCCAGAGCAGTAGAATTTGCCTAACCACCTCTATGTAATGCTATGTAGTACCATTCTGTAACAACAGTTAGCAAGTCAGTTCTTAAACAAGATGATTGAAATCCATTTGTTTCTTATGTCATCTGCAAATAGAGCCACCTTTAAGCTTTTCAGGATGATCACTAGTTTTGGTTAAAAGTTAACCCATTACTTAGTGACACAAGTGTGACTTAGGAGCGTTTAGTGCCACAGGGTCTGTGTGTTTTGTGATTGTGATGTTATTGTTGTGATGTTTTGTGTTGATAGACAACTTGGCTTACCTTCTCGATGGTGTCTATTGTTAAAAATGATTATTAGTTTGTTTCGTTACTGAAACTTGCTACTTCCAATCATTCACTAAAAGCCAAGAAATAAGTTTTAGAATAAAAACATTTTTCTATGTTATTTTCATTTTTTTTTATCTTAGGCGTTTTCATAGGTTCACATAAGCAATCTTAAAGAGTAAGTTTCTTATTTTATACTTATTTAGTTTTAAATGTTTTTAATTTATATATTTCTAAAATGAATTAACAAAATATTTTTAACACGTTATTGTGTATCTGTGTTTCTAATAATAATATTTTTACATTTTTAGATATAATTTCTGCTGTTATACCTGCCTATTGCAGTTGTAAGTACTCCAAATTTCAGAAAGTTCGTTTGCTGTAAGTTATTTTCATTAAAAATTAAATTTTAACTTTATTGAAGAAACTTCTGTTTGTTAAATAGGTTATTCTGAATAATTTCGACAGATTTTAATGCCCTTTTGTAGTAATTTACTGACCGGTCTGTAAATTATACAATAATTTCAAAATGATGTATGATTTGGATTCCATGATTCCTTTATGCATATTTGTATGGTGTAATTATAATAAAACCCCAAATTTTATTTTCCAAAACTAAGTAAATAAGTGAAAACCATCAGTCTGTAAAATAGATGATTCTGGTTAATCTCGTCAGATGAATAAAAATGGGACCATTATGAAAAATTTCGAATCAAATTTAATAACGGTTGAAAAATATCAAATATATTCAAAGTCGGTATGCCCAGTTGGTTTGTGTAGCCCTTTTGCAGTAATTTACTGACCGGTCTGTAAATTATACAATGATTTCAAAATGATGTACTATTTGGATTCCATGGTTCCTTTATGCACATTTGTATAGTGTTATTATAATATAACCCCAAATTTTATTTTCTAAAACTAAGTAAATAAGTGAAAACCCTCAGTCTGTAAAATAGATGATTCTGGTAAATCTCGTCAGTTGAACAAAAAAATTTTGGGGTATTTTATTTTCTTATAGTTGTTGGATCACTATTGAAAATTTAAAGTCAAATGTAATAATGGTTTAAAAGTTATTCTAAAGTTAATATGACACCAAAACTAAGTAAATAAGTTAAAACCCACAGTCTGTAAAATAGACAAATCTGGACTATCCCGACTGAGTTAAATAAAAATATTTTGGTATTTTATTTTCTTATAGTTGGTGAATCAACATGGAAAATTTCAAGTCAAATGTAATAACGGTTCAAGAGTTATTCAAGAGTTAATATGACACCAAAACTAAGTAAATAAGTAAAAACCCTCAGTCTGTAAAATAGACAAATCTGGACTATCCCGACTGAGTTAAATAAAAATATTTTGGTATTTTCTTTTCTTATAGTTGTTGAATCATTATGGAAAATTTCAAGTCGAATGTAATAACGGTTCAAAAGTTATTCAAAAGTCAATATGATCCAAAAATACTCTCTTTTTCGGTGCCATAACACTGCAAATTTTCCATACTTAAGCCCTATACCTTTCGTCAAAAAATCATCAATTTTTGCACTACAAAAAATTCAATAACTTTGGATCCGCTTAACTTCAAAGGTCGAATGACCCCTCATTTTTTAAGTCAGGTCAAGCTCTATACGATGATATAAATTATATATGTTTTTTTAGATTATAAAAAAATCGTCTGGAATGGCTATGCTAGGAAATCCATTCCTAAAAAAGCTGCTTTAATGGCAGCTGATATTAAATATTATTTTATAAAGTATTGTTGCATTCATGGTGGTCAAAAATTTAAATACTGTGGCAAAGGAAAGCGTAAAACTTCGTAAGTTATTGTGTTTATTGTTTTACCAAAGTATAGAAATTTACTTTGATTTATATTATATCATAATTGTTATTGGATTATAACTTATAATCCAATAACTAACCGAATAAAAAAGTCTTATGTTGAATTTTGATTGTGCTAATTGTGCTAGAACTTTTAAAAAAGACTGTCCATTCTACCTGAATTTTAAAGCTTCTGAAGATGGTCAATTTTTAGTGTTACATTCAATGAATAATACACATAATCATGAAGTATCTGAAGTAAAAAATTTTTGTTTTGTATTTAAATAATTTCTTATTAGTTTTAATATGTTACACACAAACACACACACATACACATATACATACATACATAAACAAATGCACATTTGAAGATATTATAGGGAGGTTTACTTACTTTTTTGATTCAAGATCACACATTTTGAGTATATTTTTTTTTAAGAAAGTAATTGATGTCAGAATTAAAATTGTATTGTTGAAAGTATATTATTTTTAAAGCTTTGTTTTGTAGGTTAAATAATCTAAAAAATGCATGAGACTTGGTTTGTCCCTAAACCTGACAAGCATACCTGAGATGTGATCCAAAAATTGAATGGTTTATATTGAGTAAAGTTTCATAATTGACATAGTGACACATTTTGGCTAGCATTCCATTTCACCGCTACACAATTTCACCGTTAAGTTTTTAAGACTAGAGGAGTAGGATAGATTTGAGTCAGTTTTGATTCTAAGATATTTTAATGAAACTAGGTTTTTATATATTTTAGTTTTAAGTTTAGGTTTTTATATTTTTTAGATTGATGTGATTTGTAAATGATGAGTTCAGTTTTGTTGGTATTTTTGTTGGTATGATTTAAGTATTAACTTTATAATTTTTGTATATATATATATATATATTAAATTGATTGTTACAGTTTATATAGTTATATCTAGATAGTATTATATATTATGATAAATAGTATTATATAGTATGGTTGTTACAGATTATATAGTTTTTTATTTAATTTAAATAGTATTTTTATTTATTAATTTATTAATTTTATTTATTAATTTAAATAGTTTTTTATTTAATTTAAATAGTATTATTTAGATTGTATAGATTAGATACAGATTGTGAAAATATCTATAAAACCTCTGTATGCAATGTCATATTTTATTTTTTGAGCTATTTTTTGATCCAAGCTTTAAGATAAGTAAAATCTAATCTTATAAAATAAAAAGAAATATTTTTAAAGAAAAAGAGAAAGAAAAAAAACAACAGTTTTTTAGTAACAACATTTTTTCCTTTTTTGTTTTTATTTGTTTTTTGTTTTGTATTTAATCTAGAAATATGAAATGCCAAGTCCTATGGTTTACCTTCTCGTGGTGCATTTCGTTAAATAAGTTACAAAAGTTTTATACTTTGTAATTTATAAACTAAAAACCAAGGCAATATTTGTTGAAGTTATTTAAAGTTTGTGGAGATGCAATTCCTTGCTTTGTCCAACCTTTATATATATACACATACAAACATATAAATATATATATATATATATATATATATATATATATATATATATATATATATATATATATATATATATATATATATATATATATATATATATATACATATAGTGAGAGAGTGAGAAATTAGTACAAAAAAAAACAAATATCTAACTTGAGCTTCTACTGCCAGGTTCCTGATGATCCTGCTGACGGAGAAACTGACGGTAGAAGCTCAAGTTAGTAAAGTGTTATTTTACTATAAATATTTATATATATATATATATATATATATTATATATATATATATATATATATATATATGTATATATATATATATATATATATATATATATATGTATATATATATATATATATATATATATATATATATATATATATATATATATATACATATATATATATATATATATATATATATATATATATATATATATATATATATATATATATATATATATGTAGATTATGTAGATTTAAGTATAAATAAACCTATATATAGAATATGTAGATTCAAGTATAAATAAACCTGCAAATATGTTTAAATTGTACAAAATTCAAAACTCTGTTTAAGTATATTTTTCTGTACATATAGCATATTTTAAAACTAATTACAGCTCTTTTTAAATGTAAAAAAATTTTTTATACCGTCGTACTAATGATCAACGCCAACACCTTAATGAGTCATAAAATTAAGAACATTTGATTAAGGCGTCGTGCATAACTATCAATTAAAATTAATTAATAGTAGTTTATTTGGCACTTTGCCTGAGCTGTGCCAAAAATATTACGCTAGTGTTGTATCATCAGCAAAGTGTTGTATCATCAGCAAAGTGTTGTATCATCAGCAAAGTGTTGTATCATCAACAAAGTGTTGTATCATCAGCAAAGCTGACTGAATTGTGTTGTTATAACAATTACTTTTATAATAATATTGATATGGTCGCACAATTTGCCTTAGAAGTTTTCTTAAATATGTCTTAGAAAAATAAAAACTACCTGCATTATTTTTTCAAATCATAAGATAAGACGGCAGTTCTGTTTTGTAATAAATTAAACTCTTTTATTAGGTTAATAAATAATCCCATGCGTTTTTACTTACTCAGTTACAGTGTAAAAATATCTGAATTTATTTATAAACGAAGTATTTACTATACGCAACCTAATGGAAGTATACAAACTCTAATGTGTGAACGATGGTAGATGGTCAATTAATGTTACACGCTCACAGCATGTATTAAAGGACCAACGTTTAGAAAAGCAATTTTAAAACAATCAGTTTAACTAGAATTTAGAGGAACAACAAGTGATTTAAGGAACTTTATGAAGGAGAACATTCCGAAGCGGAAATTGATCTAACAATCTTGTTTATTTTATCATTATCGTATACCCCACTTAATGCGTACACCCAATTATTTTATTGGGTGTTTAAAAAAATTAAATAAAAAAAGCGCATACGCGTGCTATTGCATTGAAACCTTTAAACCAAACAGATTGTAATTTTAAAGGTAAAAGTTTACTGTTTTATATTTAAAAAAAAAATTAAAAACATTTTAATTCCACATTGGACTTTAATTCGTCATTATATTTTAGATATATTAATTTTTTAAAACATATGTGTAAATTATTTTTTTAAGAAATATCTTAAAATATTTTACATATTTTACACGTTTTAAACGGCAGGCTAACAGTATTTTTATTCTAACAAAAGCGCTTTTTATTGGTTAATAAATTCTATTTTGACACGTGACATTCTTAGCCAATAAAAGGGACTTTCGGTAGGCAAAAAATTTTTTTTTGGCTACCGACAGTCGAGGTGAGTTGTTAATTTTTTTATTTTACCGAAAACGCTTTTATTGGTTGATAAATTCCATTTTGACACGTGACATTCTTAGCCAATAAAACGGACTTTCGGTAGGCAAATTTTTATTTTTTTGGCTACCGACTTTCGGTAGGCTATCCACGGCGTTTTTAAATAGCTTCACATTTCGACTAAATGTGAAGCTATTTTAAAAAAGCACAATTTTAATTGTGTTTATCCATTTTCTTTTTTTACTAAATTTTAGTAAAGAAAGCAAATGGATGAACGCAGTTTAAATTACACTCTGTTATTTGTAATTTCGAAGGTTGTTAAACTTATTTTAAATTTTCTATATTAAGCATTGAATATATTTTTAATTTTTTTATATGATAAACTAAAGGGTTAGTTGAACAATTATTTCTATAATTAAGACTACATGACTTGTATATATCCTTGTGTAATTCTCTATTTTAAACGTGACATGTAGTAATTTACGGTATAAATTTAAATCAGTTATAAAATTAAAAATGTTAACATTTCTTTTGATGCCATCAAAAGACCCATCAATGATGGGTATCATTATTTAGGTTAGTTGCAGCTATGTTTACATAGAGCTAGTTTATATGATTTTATAATTTGCAATTTTAGACATGTGGTATGCAAAATTACACTGTAAGTTTCATCAGTTGTAAAATGTTTATTGCATTTTTTTTTATGGGTGTTTATTTAGGCTAGTTATAGCAAAGTTTATAAAGGGATTGTTTTAATTTTTATATTTAAGTTTGTATATGCTT